>NW_020272899.1:0-319271 GCF_003268045.1 Sipha flava
GGTTACAAATAGTTACAAATTGAGTTTTATATGTTACAATTTGTTTTGGACGATTTCATTTAACTGGGTGGGGCAGCCCCCCATAGGGAAATCGGTAACTACACGAAATTGAAGAGGTTACAAATTTCAAAAAGTTGGTTACAAATAGTTACAAATTGGGTTTTATAAGTTACAATTTGTATTGGACGATTTCGTTGAATTGGGGGAGGCTGCGTGAAGTTAGCCCCTCATTGAGAAAGTACCCGTAGCTTGAAAAATATGAGGTTACAAATTCTAAAAACTTGATTACAAATAGTTACAAATTAAGAAAATAAGGTTACAATTATTTTGGAAAGTGTTTTTATAGTGGGGGGGCTAACTTCACACACGTCCGCAACCGTTATTCACCGACCTGCGACTATTTTTATAGGTGTTATGTAATTATTTCAATGTTAATGTTACATGATAACGACGATAACGGATAATTTCTACAAACACAAGTTAATTTTACTATTGCAAAATAGACACTGGATTTTTGAAAATATGTTTAATATAATATTATTACACAGTTCACACAATCACACCACACGTATCATATTATATGTATTATTATTTTACTCGCCATTCAGTCGCTAACGCAGTGGCACACGCACACTATATACACACGGCCGTCTACCTCACTACCAGTGACAAGTTTATATTATTATTAATTATGGGTCGTCATACATTGTCAACAGTATACGAATATTTTAATTATGACAAATTCAAGAGTCAATTTGTAGTGATTGCAATGGTAAAATAAAAATAAGTACTTACACATTTTACGTTTGTTTAATTTTGACTTAAATTTAAGTTTAAAATCATAAACAACAAGATAAAAATAAAAATAAAATATATACCTAGGAAATATTCAAATTCCATGTAGACAGACAATACGACATTATGTTTATAGTTAATAGTTTATAACTATATCACTTATCTACTATAGTAAAAAATCTTAAATAATTTGTTTAAGTTACCTATGTTATTAACCAAAGTATAAAAAAATATAAGTTTAAAATTATATCTATTTTAATGAACATAGGTAGTTTGTAATGTTTGTTTTGTATATTGTCGTCTCTCTTAAATATTGAAAATCTAATCAATATATAAGTAATTAGATATCTATTGTATAAATATATATAATTAATAATTATGTACCTATCATTTTGTCAGGGAAAACATTATTATATTAACTTAAATCTTATTATTACAATTTATTATATAGTAATATAATATAATTATTAATTATTATTATTTACTTTGTATTTTGTACATTTTATCTTGCATTTTTATCAAAACAAAACTGAATAGATTAGTAAGTTCTAAACTTCTAAATACTATATTTTGATAATTATACAAATTTAATAATTTTGTTAAAATTTAACCATAAATTATTATAAACTGTAAACTAAATATTAATTATTAACAAAAACACAGGTTCTTATGAGTTATGAGGTTTCAAATGTTTTAATATAAGCTTTCACGGTACCTAAATGAGTACAACATACAACTGCATAGTGCATACATGTATTAACATTTTTTGTTTGAAAAACAAATACCTATAAAAAAATAAACGTTAGAAACCGGTTGGAACCGGTTTTAACCGGAACCTAAATTTTAAGTTATATAAAATCCCGAAATTTAACCGAAACCCCTAAAAAAATATTTTTAAGACCTGAACCCTTACCGAAACCGTTAAAACCATTTAGGTCTCGGTCCCTGGTATCAATAATTGAAAAATAAAAAATGTGCGTGAATCAGCAACATATTAAACGGCGTTACGCAAAAAAAATTTACGTTCGATTTCGTAATCAACAATTAATATTATATTAAGTTTAGAAGAATTCCGTTTAAGAAGTTAAATTTATATCTCGAAACCACGAAAGTTTTATTTATTTTTCTAAATTATTATAACGCTATAAGTGAAATAGTTATTGGTATACTTTAAAAAAATTGTGTAAATTATGATAGAAAAGAAATCGTTTTTACAAGTAAATTAGAATATCCTGAAATGTCTTAACATTATTTATTAAATATTTCACAAAACACTCAACAGAGAAATCATATAAATATATAAATACTATATTAATAGAATACACACTCTCATTTTGATATCAGCCAGATATTGTGTTATAGTTTTCTATTAAAAAAATAATATGAATTATCATATTAAATACGTTACTGTCTATTACAATGCCGAGTTCGGTTCACTAGATTCACTTATGTGAACACTTCAAAATGTATGTGCTCATTAATTACGCATATATGAATAAAATACTGTTTCACCTTGATGTAAGCCATTGCAGTGATGTGCAATTATTATTATTTTATACGAGTATTTAAGCAATAATAATAAACTATAATACTTGTAAAATGTTTCTGTCTATTACTAAGTTCGATTTACTAAAGTGTTTATACGGACATTTTGAAATATAAGTGCTCATAAATTACATATGAAATAGCGATTTTTAAAAGCATGTTAAATGTTGACCGAATACGATGCAAATAAGATATTATTATCATTATACGAAGTTAACATTAGATGTCTAAAATGTGTACTTTTTACAAAAATAGGAGTTCAGAAAAACTTAAATGTGAATGTATGGTAGTGAATTATATCAAGAGTTTTGAAATTGGGGAAAAGTAATTTTCCGTGTAAAAAACCTTGTAACTTTGTTTTTTTATTGTAGGGGGAAACTATCAAATTGAAAATATTTAAAATCAATCTAACTTTGTGTTCGGGTCACGTGATTAAATAATAATATGACAGGCCCAGCTGCCAAAATATTGTCGGCACATTACGGACCGTCCGAATTAATATACTAAATACGAATAAGAAAAAATGGTAACTCAAATGGTAAATGGTATTTTAATTGTGTATTGTTGTAGCTTACAAACAATAAATATATAAATACATTGGTAATGATTTACGACCGTATTGGCCCAATAAGTAAAAATATATGATGAAATAACAATCAATATTGTCGTATTAACGCAATCAGAATAATAAGTATAATAAAATGTACTAATAAGATATAAATAATAAAGACTCACAAAAATTGTTGATGCACTGCTGGCCAGCTACTATCAGGATTTATCATTACAATAATTTACACGCACAAATTAAAATAACGTTGCACAAGATGCTGAATTTAGCACAAATTATAGTTTCATAATTAACGGAGATTCATGCATATGAAACAAAAATATATTAAGACAATGGTGATTCGCGTCTAAAAAATATATTTGACGATTTGCGTACACAAACATACAGAAACAGTGGCGATTAGTGCCTATGACGGTAAAATACAAATATAAAATATAAAAATAGAACGGCGATTGACGCATGTGAAATTATTGTCCTTATGTTGACAGTATCGAAAATGAAAAATTATTCCCTGCAATCACGTTTAATAATTATATAATAATAAAAATAATTCGCGACAACGCGTGTGGTTGTATGTAAGTAAAATTAAAATATTAATTAATTAATAGTTACATGTTATTCAGATCGTTATTTTCAGCCTGACACTTTGATTATATTATCCATGTCTAGAATTTCATCAATTTATGAGATGAAATAGCTTATTTTTTACATTTTTTGTTAGTTCTTCGAAAAAAATAAGCTATCAAACCTTATTATATAATGATTAGATTTGTTCAACGATTAAAAATCGATCTCAAATTTTTTCAAATTTAAAATTTGAAACTAACAAAAAGTTAAAATTATTAACAACCATCCAAATAGTATTATATTTATGTATTATTAAACTAGATCAGCAGGGATTCGATTTAATTTTAATAACGTACTGTTATAACACAATGTTCTAAACAAATGACTTAAGTCTACATTTTTAATATACTTTTCAACAATAATTTTATTATTAGTCAAACAATAGATACGTAGATGGCAACCGTTTATAAACGAAGATTCACGTAATCGTAATATTGTTGTTTTTGCGTAATTGACCGTGAGCCCAAATAAATATAATTATGACTTTTAAGTATAGAATTATTTTGTATTCATGATTTCAATTTATAATGCGATAATTATTGAATATGCAAATTTCGTCAAGATAATTTAGTGCTTAAAATATTGTAATGTATTACGGAATATTATTATACTTGTATTATATACGTAGTACATTACAATATCACGCGACTCTCGCAGCATATTGTCATGGTATTATAATAGTTCTCAGTTAAAACCAATCCGTCCTAGATGTATTTTATATGAAAGCTTTAGTTATTGCCCACGTCATAACGACAGGGTGTTCCGTGATAGCATAATGTTTAGAAATCTCGGTCACACGGATTCGTCTCCGGGTGAACCTGCGAATTATAATAGTGATGACGGGGAAGAGGGGAAAGCGTTAAATGTCTACTTGCTCTCGTAGATATGTGCAATTCATTCAGGGTTATTATTATTATCTTAGGTTGGCGCGGAGCCGTCGCTGCCGCCGCCGTCGGTCGAGCGGATAATGGAGACTTGATGGACTGCTTGTGTCACGGTGAACTGAGGATTGCGTTTAATATTGATATGGTTAAATTAGTTAGCACGTGGATGACGGCCAGATGGTGAATTGCACTCTCATCCCCACCTTTTTTCTCCCCTCTTACTCAATCTGTCTTGCAGTATACGCGTATATATACGTATAGAACATATCAACCACGAATATTACATTTAGTGCATGTCTGAGTAGTATATATAAATATAAAACGCATACTCGTATATATATTTTGTATAACAAAATCGTACTCCAAGTCCACGGGATTCATTTAGTTTCAGCCAGATAATGACAATGCGATATAAGTTGTGAACTAGAATAATTATTTTAAACATAATTTCTTGGTCGTTAAAAATTAATTTACCGATACTTCAATCACTAAATAACGATTGTTATGTGTCGAGTTCATATGCGATCGTGTTTAGGTTTAAAAATTAGAAAATTATGACTTTTAGGACATTTTGATACTTGTAATCTTTATTATATATTCTATGTAATAAAAGAAGATATTAAAAATTGCATTATTCTTATGTAAAAAAAAAAAAAAAATATTTAACTGCATGAATATTTTCTAAAAAATTTAGAATATAGCACCGTATGAAGATTTTCTATTAATAAATCAAGGGACAAGTAATTATAACTCCTTTGATTCATTGCTTTGAATTAGTATATTATCCAAGGATACCTTCAATTATATACACATCAGTTCAATATACTTGTAAATAGCTAATTTGCATTCCTTTGAACGATTTTATGGTTTGACAATTTTTTGAAAACTATTTTAAATAATCACAATTTTTTCTTTTTAAATATGTTAATATACTTATATATTATTGAATTTTAAAAACCAATGAATTCAAATTAATTCATTAGTTTGACGTTCTAATAAAAATACCACTTATACCAGTTATAGAAATAGATATATACTTTTCTCACTGAAATTTAAGCAATTCAACGTTATAGTTTATTTTTGATAAAAACTCATATTCTATTTTAGATGTTGTACTTGTTCAATTGAAATATTTACTTTTATAAATTTAAAAGAAAAATATATTTACGTATAAATAATTTGTTTTGTTCAATAAAATAATTATATTTTCAAAATATTGTTTTTTACGTATATCTTATAATATTTTTATAGTTTTTTGTATATTATTACTGCAAAATAGATTGTTCTAAAAAATGTTAACTTCTATTTATGAACTTCAAAAAGCTAATGATAATATTGCAAAGTTGTGATGATAATGTAAAATAATTGATTAAATATGTTTTGTATTAAGTATGTTGTGTTTTTATGGATTTAAAACTTTGTTGACATTTTTTTGTAGTAATAATATACTTGATTATGTTAAGAGCTCCGATCCTATTAATGATAAACATTTAATTAAAATACATGCTAAAACAAAACATAATATATAGTTATTTTGTAGTATAAAGATATAAATAAAACATTAAATATACCTTTAAAATATTGACAGTTTATAAATTAAATTTAAATAAAAAATATATAAATAATAGACGGTATTTTAAATTTTTATTTCAATTACTAATCTAACCGATTGGTTATTTATGTTAAACTATAGCGTTTAATTTATTAAGCCTATGCTCTTTGTAAACATCGCCGAATACATTAGATTGGACCAAATAGAATGGATAAAACAATATACCTATTTTGTTGTTATATTATATATGATTGCTATTTTATATTATTTAAATTTATACTATTAAAAATTAAAGTATATCATAGGCTAGCTTATTGGAATATAACTATAGTTTATAAAGTTGAATATCATATCTATAATAATTCTACTTTTATTATACATTTTCTCTAAGAAATATTAAATGCATGTAAATTTATGTATGTTAATGAAATCATTGTAGACTATATGTCAACGGTTTTCAACCCATAAGCGTACTGTATATATCTCTTTAAAATATTAAATATCAGCAAGTGAAGAAAGTACAAGTACTATATGGTATAGCACCACCGTAAGGCGCGAGGTGGAAGCAAGAGTACAGAAAACAAAACAAGAATTAGACTTAAGACATCCGCTAAATGGAGGTAAACTCACGGGGAGCCGACTCAAGTCAAGGAAAAATTTTTTGAAGACAACAATTAGCCTATCACAAATACTTGAAGCAACAAGAATAGGTTTATGTAAGGAGGAAATGAAAGAACATAACTCACTGCTATGGAAGGATTCAAAGGAAAGCCTAACAACCGGAAGTCATCTACCATGATCGGTATGGAAAACAATAAGTAGATTACGAACCGAAACTGGAAGAACAGCGAGTAATATGAAAAAATGGGAATCGAAAGAAGATGGGAAATGCGAATGTGGTGGGGAGCAGGATGCAGACTAGAGCTCTTAATACACGTGAATTCACGGAATTCACGTGTCACGTGTCACGTGTAAAATTCAAAATAAAAACGTATATCCTAAACTTAATACTGTACTATTAATATTTTATTAAAACTTCAAGTACATAACATAAAATTACTAATTTTACCATTGTAAAAATGGATATATATTTTGGATAAACATGTATTTCACGTGTACACGTGAATTCCGTGACACGTGTTTTAAGAGCTCTAATGCAGACCATCTGTTTGCATGCCCACTACTACCGATTAAGCACAGAAAGGAAGATTTTTTGACTCGTGAAATTTCAGACAAGACAATATAAATTGCGGCTTATTGGGAAGGAAAGGGAATATGAAGACCGATACGACAAGAAGAAGAAGCAAGTGAAGAAGATTCGTCTTTGATTGAACTTTCATGTAATTAGACTTTAAAATCGTTTTTTAAAACAACACTATTATTACTATTACTACTGGTAATAAAAGATCTACTAGTATAATATAAGATGTAATAATTGGCACTAGGAACGGGAAAAGATCTAGAGGTCGTCCAAGACAGAGGTGGATGAAATTAGTCAAATCAGATCTTGAAAAATGTGCTCCAGGATTAAAATTAGAAGAGTGTGTGGATAGAGATAGATGGCGTCAAATAGTAGAAGCAGCGAAGGCCCTAAGTGGGTTATAGAAGCTAGAAAAACTGGATGGGTTTTATTTCGATAATCTGTGTGTCTGTGTGCTAACGAGTTTTTTCCACTTTAATTTTTTTTTTAAATAAATATAGGAATAAACTTAATATTGAAAGTAATTTATGGATAAAACTTTTCAGTTTTAACCAGACATTGATTCTCTCATGTGGGACAAGCAAATTCAAAAACCACATTAAATTTTTTAACTCTTGAATAATCTGGTTCAATGAAGTGTTTTTTTTTTTTTTTTTGATAAACTTTTATTTTAATTGATAAATTGTAATAACTGATGTATGTATATGTACATTATATTATTTATTATCAAAATTACACGTATAAATGACATATCATGTCATTTATACATATAATTATTGGTGGGCCTCAATGATTTTTTCCGAAATTGGTGGTAAGCACTACTAAAAAGGTTGGGAATGCTGATATAAGGAATTATATGCTAAAACAGTGTTCAGATTTCGAATGTTAACTTAGTAAATGTCATAATTAGTGACACGATGATTGTATAATTTAAATAATCAAAGTTATAAGTATACGAGTTTCATACCTCTATTAAGTTTTTAAATGAGTTATTAGAAATTTCAGCTGTGTATATTTTTATAAAATAATTTACGTTTTATTTTCTAACGTACAGTTATAAAACATGTTTTGTACAAATCATCATAACTGTAATCAAATTAAAAAATTTCAGAAAATCTTTGACTTGTTCATAAATATCCATAATAAGTAACTTAAATATTTATTAACATATTAAGCTAAAAAAAAAAAAAAAAAAACTGGCACATACAATTTATTGTATATAATATATATAAATATTGTGCCATCAAATTTAAAATATTGTCTTGGTTGTCTTGGTATTAAATATAAAAATAAAATTTAAAAATTTCGCACCATAGAAAATTTTTATTTTTCAATCCTTAGTAGACCTCTGATGATCAAATTTATAGAGAAAACTATTGGTTTTTCTATGGCTGCATGTTTTTTTGAAACACTGTTTAATGGTTACCCTTACAGGAACTAAAAACGTGAGATGAAAAAATAAAATGTTAATTCAGTAGGTATAAAAAATACTCATTACAAAGTGTCTTTAAGGGGATGCCTCTTCATTTCGAAATTCTGTTCTTTCTAAATGAGGTTATTGTTTAGGTACGTTACAGATGTTGAGTAAAAAATTATGTCAAACAAAAAATAACTTGCATTGAATAATAATTACTATTGTATACGGATGTATGATAAAATGTTACAGTTACCACAAAATTTAATAAAAATATATAATCTCTAAAAATTTAACTTAACAATAGTACCGATCCGTATGATATTAAACTGACAAACTTGGTGTTTTCAACTTTTTATTTCTTTACAAATTATTGAATACCTACTAATTTTTTAAAATAAATTATAATCAATAACAATAATGTGAGCATATATTTGAGGAAAAAGTTTTTAATAATTACAATACTATTGCACACAACAATTATGATCAAGCGTATAAACGTAGTATGCAATGCAGTGACGTACTAAGGAGGGGGGAGTTGGGGATAAAACCCCTCCGAAATTTTTAGGATGAATTAACTTTTTATGAGAAAACTAAAATATCTGGTACCTGTAATATCATATTGTATTTAGGTATTACAAATTCTCCATCATAATAAAATAAACAGCGTACATTTTAAAATACCTTTGTACTATACTACTATACTATACCTTTATACTATCAATTATTCAGAACTTTATACCAAAGAAATTAATAAAATTATCCGAAAATGAAATCGAGACAAGTACGCAATTGATGTCAAAACAGTGGCCATTCATAATAAGCTCATGTGACAATATTTTAAACAAAGATGTTTTATTATTATTATTATTATAGTGAGGTGGTATTTTAAACATCATTTAAATTGAATTTTTTTTTTTTTTTTACTATTTAAAGGTTAAATGCCACTCTAATTTCTGCTTCTAAGCTACTCTATGAAATATGAAGTAATTTCTATAATTATAATTATTATAATTAATTAATTAGTTATCATTAATTTCTTATACAATTAAAATGTATTTATATACATTGTATTACCAAATTACCTTATAATGATCAATAAACTTCATTGAATCGATTGTAATTTACAAAATGAACAACCGAACTGGCCATAGCCAAGCTATAATCAGAAAACCTATATTTAAGATTGAAAATAACACTTTCCATAGTAAAAAAAATATGTAAAAGTTTTCTATATAATTTTCTACATAATTTGCTAATGACGAATATGAATCATTTTCTGCCGCCGTGGTAGCTGTTAATACATAATTATAAATGCTAGTTGACTCTTCTGCGATGCTTTGATCCTATATTTTGTTTGTATTATTTAGAATAAAAAACGTAAAACAAATTATCAAAATCACAAAATATATACACCAGTTAATGGAGTTAGTAACCACATGTCATTTTCTTCAGCAAATATTTTTATTTATTCCTATATTTTCTTAAATTCATCTTCAGATTTTAGAGTTTCAAATGTCTTAATTACACCAAAAATTATATTTTTAGAAAAACCAAGAATTGATATTTTATTTTGTAGTGAAACTGAATGGGCTATGGACAAAACTGGGTGGGCTAAGACCACCCAAGCCCCCCTCTTAATTGCGCCTATGTAAATGATTATTATAGTATTTAATTTTTTTTTTTCATGTATTGCTTAGTAGTAAGTTAAGTTATTTTAGACTTCAATACATATTTTATTATGAAATGTCAATAAAGAAAATATCACAAATAAAAATTAGTAATTTATTAAAATGTACGATATGTTTTTTTATGTTCAGGTATCACGCCATCTAATATGTTAATTTAAAAATTAAAACCCCCCTCAAAGTTCAGGTCTAAGTACGCCACTGATGCATTGTATACTATTAATAAAACAAAGAAAGCGAAACAAACATTTACATGAGTTTTAGTCGTTAGTTAGTAAATAACATTTGGTTTCTATTTTATTCACTAGATGTCGCCCATATATTAAACATAAAATAACTAATTTCGTCACATACAGAAAATTCCTTTAGAGAAAATTATTGGTTATAATATTATAAATATTTATAAGCAAACATAAATAAAATAATTACAAAATATAATTAATTTTCATTCATAATGAATGTTGTGTTATTTTAAAATTTATTCTTAAGTTTCACTTTTGTCAAATTTCTCATTCGTGGTATATACAAGTGGATAAAATAAAAACAGATTAAAATTAAAAAAATATCATAATATTTTAATGCACTTTTAAATAAAAAAAGTATGTGTATATTATATAATTTGATTAATTATTATAATAAATTAAAAATTAAGTGAATGCAGATATCTAAAATACATATCAAAATTAAAAAACGGTTCTTTCAGAACCTAAATATTGTTTATTTAGTTGTATTTAGAATTTTAGGAAATCGTCAACATTAACAGAAATATTATTTAAAAAATCGTTAGATTATTTAGTACCATGAAAAATAAATGTTTATTAATCAAGTATGGATTCTCTATTCAGCACCTATCTAAGGGATATATTAATATAGCGACATCCAACAGAATATTTTTCAACTATAGCTTACTGTTAAAATCGTTTGGTGGTACATTTTTTACTGGCTGTAAATATTTTGAATTTAACTAGTTTTTTCCGTTATTTTTATTTAATGGTCAATTTAAAAATTCTTAAAATAATTTAGGATTTTATGTTAATTTTTTTTATTTGAATTATGATATTAATTTTCTATAAATGTTTAAAACTTTCTTTAAAATAATGATTAGTACCTTATTATAATGAAATACCATTGCTGATGCCTTTTTGAATAACATTTAATGCATTTAATCTGATTTCATAAAATTATTATTTGATTAATTTTATTGTTTTAACATTTATATAGATAATTAATATATATTATATTATTAGATAGATGTTAATTTTAAAAACTTTATTACTGAAAAAAAACCCTTATTTTCATAAATGATTAGAATTGTTAATACATATATACTTTGATAAGTCATATAATTGATGAGTTAAAAGATATATACATTTTTTTTAAACTTTTTAACGTGAAGCTTTAAAAAAAATGCTTAAAAATATTAATTTTTTTTTTATTATTTATGTAAATATTATTAATAGTCAATAAATAACAAAATATTTAATTAAAAATTTCTTTTAATACTTATTTTTAAAATTTTTTTATGTACTAATATTTTGTAGGTAATCATATTGTATTTAATGAAATAGTGATTGAACTAAAAAATATAATTATATTATTTTCAAAAACCTTTTTACAGGTTAGTTTTAGTAATTTAGTTAGATTAACTTTTTAATATTTATAAACAGTTTATTTTTTATTGATTGGTAATTTTGTTATCAAAGTTTTAAAAAAATTAAGAAAACTTATTACAATTATAAAATGTTTTAATATTTAATATTATTCAGTTAATAATTTAAAAATAACAATAATTTTTAAAATTTTTTGTAATGCAATTTATTTAACTAATAGTTGGAAAATATTTGAACTAATAATTATTATTTTATAAGATATAAATAGTATTTTGCATCTATAAAAATGTATTAACTGATAAATTTAAAATGTTATAACATATCAGTTGGGTTAACAAATCCGGACATTTATCATGCTGTGGATACGATTTGGAAAAATTTATTTACTCTGCAATTAAAAATATAATTTATAATTTTTAATAAATTATTTTAAAAATCTGTGCCAAAGTGATTATTACTATATACAGTGAATAACAAATAAATCTCAATGATAATAAAATAATTCAGATTATTGAATGTAATTTAAAATTAAAATTTTAATTACTTATAGATTATTTATCACATGTGTTGGACGAGTAAAACAAAAATTAGAAAACTAAACGAAAAATATATTGTAATACAAAAACTTATAAAGATCTATATCATCCAATCAAGTATTGTTTATAAATTTACAATTATGAACAATATTTTGAGATTTTCATTTGGTAGCTTTTTTTTTTTCTTGTTGCATTATAAATAAAATCATGAAAATGTGATACAACAAATTAGTTCTTCCCTCTATCTTCGTTTGGATTACTGCGTGGTAAGGATTACTAGGGTTGGGATTATTGCGAACGTAACGTTTCGACTTAATTAACATTGTTTTTTTTTTTTTGAATTTTTATATAATAAACCTATTATATAATATTTATGCATTGAATGTATTGGATATAAATTGTTCGAAATTAAAAATTTGATAAAAATAATATTGTTATTGATTTATGCATGAAACACGTTTTTAATCAAAAAGTGTGTGTTAAAAACGTGTATTGAATTTTACCAACAATATTTTTTTAAATAAGGTGAAATAAATTTTTAATTATTAAATGTTGTTATTCTCGATAGGAGTCGCTACTAGTTACGTTCCACGGTAAAAATTTCTTCTGAATTGCGGCCCGAGTTTTTTTTGGGATGCATACGAATTGCGGCCCAAGTTTTTTTTGGGTTATATACGAATTACGGCTCGAAATTTAAAATTAAATTAATTTAAATATGTAAACTTAAATTTAAAAATAATAATTTTCCTTCACATTTATTAGATGCTGCAGGTAGATTAAAAATTATGTTTTGTTTTTATTTAAGCATTTTGCTACTGGTAAAAAACATTTATGATATTTTTTTAGGTTAAAAATTTTTTTGACATTAAAATATGATATTAAAATGTTTTGTTTTTATTAAAAAATTTCAGCATTGGTAAAA
Organism: Sipha flava; assembly: GCF_003268045.1. NCBI lineage: Eukaryota > Metazoa > Arthropoda > Insecta > Hemiptera > Aphididae > Sipha > Sipha flava. The sequence goes on from NW_020272899.1 coordinate 13,343, forward strand.
ACTTATATGATATTTATTGAAGTCAAAAATGTTAGTATAATTTAGTAAAATTCTTAGGTATTATGGCACTGGTAAAAACTTGTATGGTGTATAAATTCAAATTTGCAATTTGGTTTTCTTCTACCCATTTCATAGCATTTCTAATAAATGTTTTTTTTTTCAATTATATTTGTTCTGAGAGTATTTAAGTGAGTCCTTCTCATTTTATATAGTTATCCTTTTGTAAATTTTTCAGAACATCAATGAATACAAAATTATTAGGATGAGTACTGTAGAACAAAGCGTTGAATTTCGAATGAAAAGCCTCACAAAATATTTTACCAGTCAAGATTAAATTATCTAGAGTTAGAAAACCCGAGCTGAAACTCTTCTGTACCCAAAATAAATTCGGGCAGCGATTCGGATTAGATCTTTTTTCGTATCTATTTTTGGGACGCATCTAGTATGGAGCTCTCGATAGTTCGAAACTAAAAAACTATAACAAAGTAAAGAAAAAAAAAATAGTATTCAAACATCGGTTACAGAGAATGTAGACTAAATGAATAAATTATATTATCTTTGCTTGTACTGATTTTGCTAGTGTTTGTTCATTTAAAACATTGTTGATTATAATACGTTTAATCGTATAATTTAAGAATATTTCAGAAAACTCGAAAGAAAAATTAAAAATTTAAGCTAAATAGGTTTTATAATAAATTACACCCTCCTCAATCTCAATTAATTGTTGGAACGTACAAGCCGGCTCGGAAATTCAAAATTCTTGAACAGAGTTTGATTAATAACGAACAGTTTTCACTATATTTTACCGGCTGGTACGTTTTATAGAAGAATCATTTAGAAACAATATCGATGTTCTTTTAAACTAATAACAATTTTGAAATTAAAGTAGTAAAATTGGACGGAAAACTTTATGCATCTAAATTAAATATTAACATCTTTAGCGATATTCATTTACTGAATTGTACACTAATAATGCTGTCTTACAGTTGAGTTTCCTTCCTATTAATAATCCACGTCGAATGCTGTAATCTCATTACAATTGAAATTTAGCGAATTTAATAAATACACACAGACACACGCATACCCGCTCATTTTGTAGATCAACGGCCATTTAGTACATTTTGAATTTTTGCGTGTGTATGTGTTGTATTATAAAAAAGTACAGGCTAATGACGATGGAACTAAATTTAACAATATTTTTGAAAGGAAATCAGCATAAAAGAAAACGTGAATTGTATTGTATAAATTGTGTATGTATATTACGTGTTATACTAATTATACATAAAATAATAATCATGGATGGTGTTCACTAGGTATGCAGAATATGCAGAAAATATTGTGCCCAGATACTTTATATTTTCGGTTTATTTAGCAATATTAGTATAAATATTATATTATTATTTATATTGAAGTCATAATGTATCATTCTATAATGGTATAGTATACTGATGATACCCGGGCGAAAGTATCGCGCAAGCAGGTACTACCTAGTAGTCGATTAAACACAAAAAAAAAAGTATTCAAATGGAATATATGTATTAACATTTATATGTTACGAGCAAAGTATACAATTTGGGCGATATAGATAACGGATGATATGATTTAATGAAATATGATAAATCGTAAAACATAGTTAAAGTAAAGTCAAATTATTATCTGTAACTAATTATTTATATCGTATTTTTACAATGGGGATGTCCGCTTGTCCGCATATTATACGTAGCGTACGTGACATAATATATTATTATTATATTTACTGATATATAAGTTATATTATATGAAGTTGTAGTGATTATCGTGCAGTCGGCCTTTTACCTATTCTCAAAAATGAACTATTTAGTAACCGTGAATCATTTGTATAGTGCAGGTTAATTTATTCAATGCGTACCTAACTACTTACCCGAATATGGAAAAGTTTAATGAAGATTTGAACAATTTTTTTTTTTTAAAAAAAGGTTCAAATACTTCATTTTTTACCAAGTTAAAATTTGATCAATTAATTTTACATAAAAATCAATTAAAAAAAAATTAAAAAAAAAAGAAATCGAATGATTATAAACTTTTAAAAAACTATGACGTGTTAAAAATTTCTGATGTTAATAAGTTAATTGTACCAGTATCTGAAAACAACAAAATTAAATATTATGTACAATTATCGATTGGACATGGTGAACGAAACAGGATGGAACACGAGGTAAATACAAAATATAAAAATATCACCTGAGATATAATTATGCTATATTTAAATATTAGCGAATCATGTAAAAAAAAAGAAAGCACAGCCAAGAAAGGATTGGTGGTACAATAAATTATATCTACTGAGATGAATTAATCAATAATATAAGTACATGTCATTATTCATTGATTTATCATATTTCATTAAATCATATCATCTGTTATCTATATTGCTCAATATACGAAGGGCATTTTATATACTGTTCGGACAACGTATAAAATGCCCAAATTGTATACTTTGCCCGTAACATAAACATATATATGAAGAATTGATTTTAAATTATAAAAAAAATAACGCATTATTGTTATAAAAAATCGTATTAAATTTACCTTTATTATATATATTTTATAAATGTAATAATATTTAAAAAATAATAATTATAAGTTTTAATATTTGATATAATGAGGAAATATACTATATAAATATAAATATAATATATATTTTATGTTACTGAGGTACTGTAGGAAAAAAACCATTGCTAAATAATCTCTGTTAATTCCAAGAAAAAATCCTGCGCGCGCCTATTAATTATGTTAATAATAATAAAAATGAGATGTTTGATAAAACGCAGCTCCTGGAATACTTTTTCGGCCGCATTGGTCGGTTTTGCGTATGTTTTATCGGTTCGATCTCCTACACGTTCATGTAGTCTTATTGCCTATACGAAAACGCCTGGTAAACGGTACACTTAAAATTACGTATAATACACAATATTTATTCAATGTAGTCATATTGTTTGTAGCTTATTTTTAATTTTTTGTCTCTAATTCTTTACATAATTCTTTCACGCTTCATCTTTTGGGTTGTAGTAATAAAAACGGAAAAAAAAAAATAGAATACGGAAAAATACTGTAAAAGAAAATAATATAATTTTATTCATTATTCATCTTCAATAGACGTTGGTTGTATATTATTTTCAATGTAGTTTTACTTTTGAACGTTACTATCATAATGTTTATTTACATCCGGTACGAATGATATAATGTGTATCCGTAGAGGTTTTCGGTGCTTTCTGGCACGGAAAAATGTCCCCTACGTTTATGGACTATATTATCCATAAAATGTATGATTTATATTATTTTTTTGTTCGTCAAATTTGTCATGGATTATTATAATATTATGTTCCTTATATCTGTTTGCAATTTAACCCTTGGAAATTATTATACTTGTCTTTATAATATATTTAATACACATTTCAATGTATAGCTACTTTAGAACGTATAACGGTGGTCATATAATACTATATAAATTAAGTTTGAATATTACAATACAAATAGTTATTATAACATTTTATTGAAGTAATAATAATTATATAAATATGTATTAATATTATGTTTAATTTATAATATATTATTATTGAAGTCTGAGATTAAAAATTCATACTTCCAAGATTCCGAGAAAAATATTATATGATATTTAAAGAAACCAGATAACTAAAATATGCTGAGTAAATAATTTCGTGATTTAAATTTTATAATTTTCACACTTCTTGATAGTATTTTAAAAGTATTTCTTAATACTGATACGTAATTCAAAATTCGATTTTCATGAAATATTTGTTCTATTTCTACTAACTATAGTGTTTGTTATACAGTATATAAATTAAAAAATCATTATGTTAATTTATGAAACTTACGAGTTGTAGATCAATTAAGCATTTAAAACAATATTAATTACTCTTTTTTTTTTAACTGTAATATTTTCGATGATTATGGGGTAATACTAATTTAGTGCGAATTTAGTCACTTGTCGTGCTAAAAAAAAAAAAAAAAACTCGACAATTTTTACTTTTGATATATTTATAATAACTTTCAATGTGACATATACAAGTAATAGTTTCTGCACGTTTCTGATGATATTTGATAATAATATGGTTCAACGTTTTTAAATTTTAAGTGCAAGAATAATAAACTTGTACCAGTCGAGATTGTATTCTAAAGGGCTTTTTGACCTCGATACGTGTATGTATGGACAAGTTAAATCAAAGTATATGTACGTATGAATAATTGTTCAAGAGAGAAAATCGAGCAAGCTAGGGGATAAAATTGTTATTTTCTGAAATATAAGCCGTATGTATAATATGTACGTACATTTTTGTGACCCATTTCGGCAAATATATAACTGACATCAGCGTATTTGCTGAGATTACACAGAGTGTAGTGATTCAAATGACATTTTCAAATGGTTATACAAAATAAAACAAAAGTCAAACCAAAATTGATTTATTATCAATGAAAACGCAGTCACTCGTTTTCCGACTGTATTGTTTTTTATTATTTTTTTTTAATGTTTAAATGATCCGTAAGGCATGAACTAAATCCATTCGAAAAAAAAATATGCAAACAAATATAACTTTAATAAATACCATATTTGAAAATAAATTTATTTTTATTGATATTGCAGTGAATATATAACGAATAAATTAACGTAATTAAAATGATTACTTGAAAAAAGTGATTAAAACTATTTTATATTATTTCATATTAAATCTTAACAATTTAGTTAGTTAAGTATAAAGTTTTTGTCGAATCTATAATTTAAAATTCAAATCAGGTAAAATTATGACCTATTATTTTATGTTTTCTAAAAAAAGACTCTACTATGATTTAAATTAAATGGTTTTATCCTCCTTATCTAATTTATAGACCCCTTAATGCAATCACGATCACGCAAGATGCAATCGCATGTATAATCTCATCTCCTACCATCAACATGGTCTTTGAATGACTTTGTAACATTTTGATTTTAACTCATTTATATTGTTAGTATAAAATGGTATAATATTTATCTTTAAAATTTAATTAGTTATCTTCATGTGTATAATGCTTTGAAATAAAAATAAAATAAAATATTTGTATAATTATCACGATAATACAGCGTGTTACAAAGGAATTGTATCGCTACCAATTGTAACACTTCTATAAATATGTATTTCCGATTAAAACGTCTATTTGAATCGCTTCTTATTGTGTTCGTTAAAACATATGTATCAGCTTAATAAATATTAATTTGTTTACATGGGACATGAATATTATATTATTAATTATATTATTCAGAAGCGTGCAAAACTTCGTTAAAATACTTAAAATAGTTAGTAATCGACAAGGAAATTTGCCACTTATTACTCGTGCCGGAGTATTTTTCTTCGAGTTTTTTGTGTTTCGATGTGAATTTATTAATATTGTCGATTATTAAATTCGAATAATCATTACTTCTTATACTTGTACGCGTTTCGAAATTATGTCTTAATATATGTCTGTCCTAGTGCACTTTGCAGCGAATGCGATTACTACATTTATGACTTGCGGGCACAACTGGTGAGTTTATTTTTAATTTAAACCAAAAGTATCAAAATTGTTAGCTCTACACGCATAAAAATTATTTCGGTACACGCAAGGATTATATGAAACCATTTAGTCGTTACGAAAACGATATTATGTTGATTTTAAATTTTATCGCGATCGAGTAACGACTTGCGCAGCGTTGCATATATTATCTCATATTCATTAAACAGTAATTACATAAAGGGTAATACTTAATGTTCAATATTCTTATCAATTTAAGCACTACAGTTCAATATTAGCCAATATCTTGTTTGAGTTATACTATTATTATTTTTTTCAAACTGATGGTTGGTTTACAACTCTAATTCTCCATTTTAATCAATTTCTCGCCTTTTTTCTGAATTATACTATTATAATATATTCATAGAAATGTGATAATTTCATAAGTTATGTCCTGCTACGAATGAATCGTCAATTGCAGATTTTCCAATAGTTTAAAGTTGAAAATGTTTGTACATATTTCCAACCAACGTTACTCTGTTCATTATGACATTTTTAGTATTGCGCTATGTTCAATTTATTTTGTATTGGTACGAGTATTTATATTGTATTTAGAAAAAATATTTAGAAATAATTTTCATATCATTAGAAAATGTGTAAAATCTATTAAAGTTTCATCTGTATTATTAATTCAGTTTATTTGTGTCTCGTATACCTTTAGTATAGAAATAATTGATTTAAATTTAGTTTTATTGTCAGAGTTTGACTTGAGAGAACGCCTGTTTGTTTGATTTTAGTAGGTTTAAATTTAAAAAGGTTTAAACATAATTAATTTTATTAGTTCTTAAGATAAAAATTACAAACATATTATTTCAGACAACGCATATACATAATAAATACTTATACTAAAAAAAATAACCTAATATATTCAAGTTGATTTGCAGTGGAATGGAAAAAATATTTAAACATTTCTATAATATGCAAAATATTTACAAATTAATACAGATTATAAGTTATTAAGGAATCAGTAGTTATTAAAAATAAATTGCTATCCATATATTTGTATATAGGTGCATTTGAGTTCTTATAAGTATTGTTATATTTTAATAGGTTTTCAATATTAATTGTTTTCTTAGACTATATTTTGCTGTAAAAGTCTGCGTCTATTTTAGTCTATTTTATTTTCAATGATTAGTAAAATTCACAAGACTGCCACATACGTTTAAAATAACTATTGGAATATTCTTAATCATCATAATGGATAAGTATGTTACGCTAAATGCATGGAATTGTTGATTTAAGGAATTTTCATAAACTTAATGTAAAGCAAGTTCTTATAAATATATATATTTTTTTAAATTTGATAGGCTCTTTTTTTTTGCGTATCAACATAACCTAATATATCCAAGTTTTAATTGTTTCCTAAGAAGCAGTTCTTATCAGTCTTTCGTCATTTTTTTTTCTTACAGAATTAGTTTTCTTTATATTTTATACTAAAATTTTTGATTACATTTGTTTTATGAAATCAATTGGTCGATATACGTTTCTAGAAAAGGACATTGAATTTTAGAGACGGTTTATGCATCGTACTGTTAACGGATGATCGATCCATCTCTCCTTGACGATGATTCTTATGGTTTCAATTCTTTTATTTTGATGGTGGTACAGCTCCTCAGGCGTTACGTCATCCAAACCAGCTTTGAAAATGTCGTTTAACCAATGCTGCTCTACGGCTCTCTTTTTTTCGTTCTCCTCTATCTAGTAGTTCATTATATTGTCGTATATGCATAGGCTTAACGTATATAACAGATATATTTTTAGTTATTGAGTCTTAGACTGTCAAAGTGAGTTTCAAGAGTGAGATCTCTTTAGCGTAGACCAAATCGTACTCTTTCTTAACTGACTACGAGTACTGGATAAGAAAATAAGTAGAGAAACGTCTTGCAACTTAACAAAAATATTTTCTTGCTACAAATGTTTCAAATATACACACTAAAGATTTAATACTTTAAAAAATTAGAAAATAGAAATAAAACACGAGTATTTTGATTAAAACAAAAATGAAGTATAATAAACTTAAAAAAAAATGAAACAATCAAAATTTGTCGTCAGCTTTGCTCGATCACCGTCGCTGTTGCCTTATATTAGTTTTTAAATGTAGATGACTGGGTATTTATTTATTTTTGCCTTGTATGAAATAATAGTTTATAATTATATTATTTTGTAAACATTCATATGTAGAGTCTGACAACAATACACGACATTGGGTTCGCAAGAAATGGAGTTTTTGTGGAATTCATAACTCAATAGTATTCGCGGAACATAAGAACTGATTTTTTACATTAACGAGGGCAACTAATCAGACATCGTGTCGTCAGTACAACGAAAAAAATTGTTGAAAAAATGTACGTCATAAAAAATAAATATCTAATGAATAGCTGTATAGATTAATTGTTTATATAGTCAAGATATAAAATAGAGTTAATTTCATGATGTGATAGTGAACGTAAATGTTTTGGAGTGTTGATTGATTGTTTTATAACAAATTTTGTTATTTAAATATTAATTTTAGAACTCGTCAGAAACTAAGAAATAATAATAAATAAAACAAACTCATGTAACTAAATAATCACAGGAGATACAGTATTTTTAAAGCATGTCTTTATAAAAACGCTTATTTTTATGGCGCAGTTACGTGATTTTAAATCTGATAGCAATTAAACATTGCATTTTAAACATAATTTTTAGAGGATTTTATGAAAAGGAATTTCAACGGCTGTATTCTAACCAAATTCTGCGTTAAAATTATTATAAAGTATTATAAAAAAACAATAAAAAAGACAGAAAGTAGTTCTTTCTTGAAAAAAAATGTTCTTATATAAGTTATTTTAATAATTGCATATTGTTTTATTTATTTCCGAGAGAGAGATAGTTCTAAGAAAAAATATATTTATAATACTAAGATAACAAAATGTTTTAAAAGTCATATTTTAGTAATTATAAAATACGTTTTTGTTTCGAGCGTTTTGTAATAAATAATGTTTTAGTTAGAATATAATACAAAAAAAAAAAAAAAAAATGCATTTTAGTGATGGATTTATATAGTTATAGAATAGTGTATATATATTTTTAATATCCTTTGAATGAAAATTTTTGTCTTACGCTGAAATAATGTTTCTATAATATTTTGAAAATTATCTGAAGTATGGAATTCAATAGTTTTTAAAATCGTAATGATACTATATCTTATGTACTTTAGTTTGTATAATCTATAATAAACAAATATATAATAGGAGATATAAAAAATAATATACGAGTAATCATACCAATTAATGCTGAACATATAATTTGTAAAGCAAGCAATTTTTGTGTGAAAGCAAATTTTTTTAGAAAACGGTGCAGATATGAATGTTATTAAAATGTCTACGTTAAAAGATCACGTAATAGTAAACGATAACGAAAAACTTATAAAAGGTATAAATAAAACAAAAGTATTAACGTTAGGCACGACGACAGTCAAAGTTTTTATTAAAAATCAAGCATTTAACATTAAATTTGATATTGTAAAAGATGATTTTCCATTACCCGAAACTGATATTTTAGGAGCAGATTTTTTAAAAAATAATAATGCGATAATGGATTGGGATAAGGAAGTCTTAATTATTCCCGAGCCGAACGAGGAGAACAAATTCGAACCTATTATAATAGTAGTAATTGTATATTACAAATCAAAAGAGATAAAATAATTAATTCAAATGTAGTGCTATTAAAAAACACGCGTTAAATGAAAATGTAATAATTGCGAATAGTTTGAGTACAGTAATAGACAATAAAATTATCGGTAGCATAATTAACATATCGGATGAACCATTTATGATTGATGAATTAACTACGAGTCATATGAAAACTCAAAGAGGATAATGTAATTTTACTGTATTCGATTTGAATGCAATGATTGTATTCAATAAAAATCGATTCTGAGCGGACGAGGGAATTTTTTTTATTTAATTTTATTCGTTTCTATGGTGATAAACAAAGCGTTTTAAGAATATCTTATTAAAATAATATTAATATCTTAAATAGGTAATTTATTTAATTATAGTTATAATTTATAATTAGGAAATATCATAAAAATTAAAATAAATATAAAATAAAATAAAAAACTCAAAAGTCACTCAAATGTTTTGAAAATTTTACCATGTCTAGGTAAGGATAATATAAGTAAATAACCCAAATTTTATGTTTTTACGAATGTTTTTAACCGAATTACAACAAAAAAACTACCAAAATTAAAATGTCTATAAATAACTCAAAAGTAGCTAAAATTTTCCGTACTTTAAACTGTAAGAAACAAAATCTAAAATACAACAAAAAAGATCTCTTGTCATTTTTAATTTGAAGCAATATTTCTGGTAGAAAACGTCGTCCGTAATTATTTGATACTATAAAATCGTGAAATTGTACGTTTTTCTCCTTTAACCGTTTTTATTTCGAGTACTGTTTTGAAAATCGAAAAATTATCTCTCTAAAGTACCAGCTCAAGAAGATTAACTTTCAGAAAAGATGCTACACTTGATACTTTTGAGCAATTTAGAGGGAGAAAAAGTGTTTACAGAATAAAAAAGAAAAAGAAATAAACATCATTGTAAAACCATTACATTCCTCGCTCCACTCAAAATATAATAATACTATAAATAAGAAAATTTAATATAATATTAAATATCATTTTTATTTTTTCATTTAAATATTAACTGTCAGTTGGTTTTATAGTAAAAGACACTTATGATTAAATGTTTTCACGGATGCAAAATGTCTAATCGAAAACTAGAATTCAGTTAACTGACATTCATATAGACCAATAGCTAAGAATTGAGGAAATCGAAGGAGGTTTAAGAAATTGAAGTACATTAAATAAGGTACAAAAATTAGTATTTGAAAAAACATTGTCTACAACTAAAAATAAAATAAAATCAAATATTTGTAATTCAACATTGAAATATGTTTATTCATTTATATTGTATGAATAATATTATTTTGTTATATAAAATGTCACCGTAAATTTCATAATGACATAATTAGTTTTTGTATGAAATACATGTATTTACCACGAACGCGCGCTGCATAAAAATGTTGAATACCCCTTCTTCAGGGTCTCCGCGGACACATTATCAATCAGTTTCAACTATTATTTTAAGTTAATTTTTTATATTTATTTTATAAAATTGTATAAAAGCAAACACTCGTAATTCATTTTGTACCATCAAATTAAATGTATAGAATTACTAGGAAATGACAAAAAAAACATTAAAACAGTTCACGTTATTATATATATAATAATAGACTGAATAATATTTATTATTATTAATTTTTAATAACTTCAATATTTAGTATTTATATGGAATATGAATTATCGATGCTATTACTGTGGAAATGTAGTGTATTCAATGTATTTTATATATTATTATTAACATTTCTTATTTATACGCATTCAAAGTTAATTATATACATATCACATAATATTTATATTTTTGTTAATTTACTGTTTTGCGAGTTTTAATATCGGGCAATTGAGACATTTTTATGCACTATCGATGTCACAAAGTGATACTATGGGTCTAATTTGTGTGCAGTTTAAAATACTTTACCATGCATTGCTGTTTTTCTGTGTTTTTTGTGTCAAATATTGATGCACATATAGTGTTTCACTAAGAGATTTTTAAAATAATTTTAAAGTAATACGATTATTGTTAGGAGAAAGAGTAGGTAACGCTATAGCCCTATTTCCAATGAGTTATTAACATAGAAACTGAAAAAATGTTCAAATAACTTGACCGTATCAAAAATGTTATTTAATGTTACAATATTATATTTTATTCAATTCGGAACATTATTTTTCATTTTTTTTTCAGAGAATTATATTTACTTGTATTCTATTTTCTACACTGACAATGTATTGAGTGTAACCAGATTTTATTCAATTGTTTTTATTTTTTTGAAGATTAGAAAATTCATTATAATTGGCAAACGAAGCAGTAAGTTTTAATTGTTTATGGGCACATTTATTATTAGAATTTATGATTTAAAATGTTATACTTATCTAATACTTTATTAAATATTTAAAAATAATTATTAATTATTTAAAAAATATGAGTTGTGAGGGAATATTCTTACTATAATAATATTATAATATTAATATTCTTACTAATATCCATACTATTATTTGAGTCATATTATTATAGTTTATTTAAATTAAACAAAACTATAAGTTATTTAATATAATAATTTTTAAAAAATAGTAACTATTTATTTTTGTAAACACAAATCTCATACATTATTGGCTTGAATTTATATACATACTTGTGGTTCAACGATAGTTTAATGTTTTGTTCCATCAACAATCATTGCAAACACGTAACACGTATGTTTTTTTTTTTCATTTTCTGATATTATAATTAAATGTTGGGGACATGATTACGATAAATTAATAAAATTATAGCCTTTTGTTGTCGGAACAGATAGTTTCACACTAGTGATCGTCAATCATTTTAACGACATGTAGTTGTGTTAGAATTCGTTTTAAAATCACTGTTAATTGTTTATCCTAGTTTAAACATATTTTAAGTGTGTTTCTATTTTTTATACTTAGTTTTAGTTTGGAAATTCATTGTACGTATTTCAATCGAATCGATAAAGTACAGATGAAATCCATTAGCAACGATAAGACACGCGTGTTTGTACTTCGAAACAAAAAATTAACCGACTAAAATCCTTTGAGGAAATGGAAACTGCACATGACCATGCCAGACTATACATGCCAATCGTTCACAGCGTTATCATTTGGCAATAAGTCTAATCGGACGGACTATAAGTCATAGTCAACAATCATTCAAGGATTCCAATCGGACGTATTTTTTGCCATTGTCGACTATCGTTGAAGTGTGACTTAACTCTTTTTACATTTGAAATAATTATAGTCTACATACGTTTTTAAATGTATTCCTCTACCATGACCGTTTTGGTCCTGGTTACCGATACATCTAAATCGTGAATTATACTTATTTAATAGCCTGCAACATCGCGTTGTACTTTTTTTCGATGACTTTAATTGTAAAGGTATTTGAGTTCTATCATGATTGCAGGAAGCTAGAAATCGAATCTGTTTAGATCAGAGCAGAGCAGAAAGTATAACATTTGTTTTTTGAAAATACAAAGCGACCGATCTTATGTCCACCTAGAGCATACGTGCATTGTAAATCAATGTTAATAGAACATTTCAAGTATGTTGTACAATGTGAATAGCGAAACCAAAATATATGCTTTAGGTTTCCATTTTAATTCACTCTAAAAATAACAGTGTATACATACATACGGTACCTGTAAATTAACGTATGTATTTTTTTTTGTACGGTGTAAAACCAGACAGTTGATGAAATTTGTTTTGTTGTTGACCCAATGGCGTGCTATACTGTTCAATTCGTCTGCCCGGATAGACTATCTGGATCGATTATCGAGTGCAATGTGTAAACCATTCGTGCAAGAATAGAAATGAACGATAACGTGGTGACGGATGCGTAACGAAAACGGACGTAGATATAAAACGCACGATCTGACAGCCAAGGGGAAATATTTGATAATAATAATATGTCCGATGTTGACGAGCCAAAGAAACCGCTAATCTATGTATTGCCGAAGCATATTTTCTTAAAGTTCAATATATTAAAACGGTCTGAGCAGGAGCGAATAGGACGAACAATATTCGAATTCAGGTCGATGCGAACGTGGACCACGTGATAGCAAAGTATGGAGTATATCAATATGCCGAACGCGAGAAGGTACCGAAACGGCCCATTGTATTGTATTGGAATGCCAAACGCGTGAATAAAAAAAATAAAAACATGCTGTAAGTTGCGTTCTATTTTAATTTTTTATGTAAATTGCGGTCTGGGTACATTTTATATATACATGAATTGCGACCAGAGTATAATTTTGTACATATACACATCTAAATATTTTTAATCAATTTTACGTTTTGAGTAGTTGAAGGTTAGACGTTAGCTTTTTTTTTAATTGCGGAATGTATAATTTTTGATAGCATATAGTACATATATTTTCTATTCAAATTGGTTAGAAGTTTCTGTTGATTTATTATTTGTTCAGAAATTTGTGTATGATTGTAATATTTAAAACTATTTATACAGATAATATTATCATTTAATTTTTAAAATGCACTTTCTTGTTTTAACTGTAAAATAACAACGTTGAATATAATTTCTTAGCAACTTGTGAAAATGAAACTACTTTCAACGTTTCATTCCTAATAATTTTCATAACGTCCATTTTTATTAAGTTAATAATAAAATACTAGTAAAATGTAGAGCAACGTTAGTAAAAACTTGTGCGTAAAAGTTTCGATAAAATGCTTACTGACTGTTAGTAATGTTTTGTAAGTTAGCATATTATCTAAATCAATTAAAGATAATATTAGTATTTATCTTTAAATTGTACAGCTCACCGCAAATCGAAATATTCCAGGCTGCAATTAACGTATATTTTAAATATACTCGGGACGCAATTTGCGTATGTTTTAAAAGTACACGGGCCGCAATTTACATAGTATATGACTAGGAACTTTTTTGAATGACGCAATTTACCGAATCTAGCGAATTTACTATGACCTACTATCGTGGATGGTGTACGATTCCGCGAATGGTTTTCAGCAGGCTTTTGTGTTGGAGGAAAAAAAGAAAAGAAACCCAATGTCGATCGACTGGATTTCTTCTAGGTTTTATCGTTTTTGTTTCGATGTATCGCGAACGCCCAACGACGTATTAACTAAGAAGTATCTTCAGTAGTTGCTAGTTGAGGTCTAATCACTTGCAACCCATGATAAACCGAAACAGTACGACCAACGCGGTTTCGCGTTTAATGTATAATATATGGTTTTCCGTTTTAATGTTCCTCTTGGGCTTCCGAGTTTACTTGTTTTTCGTCTTACCGTTGATAATATCTGTTGCGAACCACTACTCGTGCACTACACCTCGTCATCGCTTACCACCAAACCGTGGTATGACCTGCGCATCACACCTTTAATGCGTATTGTCGGTATATTATTCATATTAAATTATTTACCTTAGCACGTCAGAAGAGGTCATAACTAGTAACGTAGTCATTGGGAGAATTTGGTTCCTCATCAGATTATTCACAAATTTGTAATATGTTACACTTGGTGTGGATTTCATAATTTCCTACGATATGAAGTTAACGAATTATTTTTTTATCAATATTTTTCAATTTTATTTTTCTTAAACAAAACGAATACCTCATTTCAAAAAAGCACGAGTAAGATGTTAAACAATAATCCCTTCCATATTATCATAACATTTTATTATCATTATTATATATTATAATAATTGTTTTTTGCGTGAGAAGTAAATCGGTGAGACTATGAACACCGATACTCGATCATTTGACCGGTTACTGCTGGAAGTCTAAGGTTAGTTTTAGTTTAAATCTTGTGTTGTTTTTGATTTTCTTTTTGGTCATAGATCTCTAAATGTATCTATCTGTAGTGTTTTCATTTTGTAGTTATTGTTATTTATATTCATTTTCATCAAAATCCTGTCTGCTCCGACCACTGATCTTGGCCATAGGTTGGCGATCCTCAAGGAGAAGGTTCGTCACACGATGCTCCAACAAATTCATATCTGGGAGACATTGCAACGAATTTATTTATTAAATATGGATCTGCAGGGTATAATATTACATAAAGTACATAAAAAGTGTTTGTTTTTATTTATTAATCAACAAATAACTTCATGAGCACTGATGATTGTATGCCTGTATATGATGCGTAGCTCATATTTAAAGAAAACAAAAGAAAAAATGTAATTTAAATTTTCTCAAGTTAAGGAAACCGATTTTAAAAAAAAATTTGTTTTAAATCATTGTATTAAATATAATTGAAAAATTAGTTATACACAACTGTAGAATTATATATATATATTGATTGAAAACTAGTCAGATACATTTTATGTGCGTAGAATAACTTAAGTGGTTGAACTTAATTTTAATTTAAGTTCCACTATCAAAAAATTAAAGTTACAAATGATACCATCACTGGGGAGCCTTTTGTTTTTCGAGTTAATGCTAGTTACCGTGGAAAAGTCGTACTCGCATAAAGTTTTTATATAGCATAGGGTTGTGATAATAATATTTATCGTAGATTCAACATTTATGTTGTTATTTTAATGCACTTAAACTAAAGAATTTATTTATTTACCGCAGTACATTTATTTTTTCGATGGGACATAATTTACGTTTTTTTTTTTTTTTTTTTTTAAGATAACTACAAGAAATATAACAATGGTTATATTTGTATAATAATATAGAAGGTCTAAAAAAAGATTATTTGTAAATATATTTTGAATTAATAAACTTATCAACTGGGTAAATACTGTTATGCGTGGATGATACTCGAGTAAATGTAGGTGTTTTCCTGCACGTGCTATGATTTAAACGTATAGAAATTCACTCCAATATCCAAAATGCAGACTAACTTTTTGACGTTTACGCATGATGTATAGTATTTAGGGTGTTTCAGCGTGAATGATATTCTGGGAAATAACTTTTTATTTGTTAAACGTTTCTGAAATTCAACTTTTAATTGACTGATAATTTAATTTTACAATTTCATCTGAATCAATAAGACATAATATAATATAATAATATTCTACTAGATTACCGATATATTTATTAATCATTGAAACTGTACAAACGCTATTCGATTATTTGTTTAGTACTACAAGTTTGATTGTAACCATATTCAATTTAAGTTATGTAAAATTGGTTCTGAATCGATTTAAAAATCTACCATTAAAAAAATTAACAATAATAATCAACAGAGGATGAATAATAATTTGAAAGCAAATCCTCGCGTTGCAATAAATCAATAGTTTATCATAACATTAGTGTTAAGACATCCATTAGATGTAGGTTGTATATTATTTTTAACTAAATAGCATTAGGGGTGATATTTTTAAAATTTTAGAAATTTTAGATGGGGAAAAAGAATTTAACGTATGAATCATTAATAATTTTATAACATTAATAACTTTTGTGCCACGAACTAGATTGATATTGGAAATCGAATGAATGTAACATTATAGGACAGTGAGTTGTATCAGTTTTAAGATAATCATTAAAACATGTATTTATATTTAACTACAATATTTTTTTTAGCAATAAAAATTTGGAATTTACTTTTGGTTTTTTGTTTGATACATGTTATGGTGTTAAATATATCTAGCCAGGTTCACTATACGTTCACATACGTCACTATCGACTTATTTTATATTCATTTATATGATTTATACGAAAAAAATAAAATGAACATTGAAAAACACACTTTTGACAGTATTACATTGGAGTTCTTATCAGTGGCGGATTAGGGGGCAGGCTAAAAGGTTTATAGTCTAAGGTGGCTTTTTTTTAAAGAATTAAATGTTATTATTGATTTATAGGTATATTTGTTTTAATATATTTTTTTTATATTTGTCATATAAATACAAATAAAAATAATTTTAAAAAATGATAATAATATATTAATATAATGTACTGGTAATAATGGTATATGAAGTAAAATAATAGACATGAAGCATTTAATTTTTAGAACTTTTTTATTTTAAAGATTTAATATTTAATATTTTTTTTTTTTGATAAAAAAAACTAAATAAAATTTTAAGAGAAAGATTTAGACCAAATATTGTTGATTCCTTAGTAGAGTCATTGGGGGGGGGGGGGGGCAGAGTGAGTAGAGAGTAAGCCAAAACGCGCCAAAACGCTAAATACGCCACTGGTTCTTATACGTTTCAGATAGTAACTGAACATCCAATTAACTTATTACGACTTGATTTTTTTTGTTTATTTTGATTTGTTTGTCGTGCAAAATAGTGCTTCTTACATTTTACTTCACTGAAAGTAAACAATTTTAAATTTCCCGGGAAACTATTTTACTAACTTCTGAAATAATATTAAAAGAAATTCAAATAGATTTAGTGTATTAAAGGATGAAATGCTATTTTTATATTTAAAGTTTAACGCAGTAAAAGTAAAATTTCCATTTATTTTATTATTATTCTTAATTAAGGTATATAGTTTCTTTATTAACAATAAAATACGATTTGTTCTGTTTCCTCCTCAGGGCCCGACAATTGTTTTTCCCATCAACTTTCGTGTTACATCGACTAATAGATTATTTTTATATTCATATTATAAGTTTATATATTTATTATTCAATGAAAATCACACGTAATTATATGTACTATGATCATATGATCTTATGTAGTTTTTAGCAATATAAATACCAACACCAGTGAAATATTTTAACAGTATATCATAAATTGGATTTAAAAGTTTGAAAAGTTATAATATATTTTTCGGAAATAAAAGAAAAAACTCTAAATCGTTTACAATAGAAAAAAAACACACACATTTTAAACGAGGTTCAATTTCGGCATAGTTAGAAATACAAACAATGCGATCATTGTACACACATTCAGTTGTGGGGCAATTCCGTTAACAAACGACCATTATATCCTCACACATTTTTCGTCGCCAACTATTTTTTATATTGTAATCACATAATAAGTTTATTGTACAAAATTATATACATTTAATACATATGTTTTAAATAAAAAATTTAAAAAAAGGTAAAACTCTTAGGTGAGGTAGGACTCTACGGTCAGGTAAGATACACAGATATCTGAATAATACTTCTATACTGATATTTTTAAATTGAAACCAATATACCGTCGCCCTCAAACAAATGGTTCTGAGTGAAAGGATATATAGTTGATATAGTGGTAGAACTATATTTTCTAGTAAGGTAGTTTTTAATCAATTTAGTGTTGACCTGAAACACATAAGCATGTATGTGTGATTGTTTGCTTCGTTATTGTTAGTTTTTAATTATCTAAACAGTTTACGGGTTTCATTCTATAAAACACGTTTTCTCCTAAAAATAGATAACATCACCTCTCCAAAAATGTACAAACCCAAACGGTCACTGCCATCATTCCCTTCTAATTCATCTGGGGGAAATACAATTGGGCGTATTTACCCAAAACAGAACACTTTAGGACGTAAATTTATAAAACGTTTGGGTGCATTTATTTCTTTACATATATTAACATTTTGTACTAATCTGAGCCTATTATCCTATTATCGTTACCCAGAAGACACCACGAGGTAGTTGACTCAATAGTCTTCCAAAAATATTTTGAAATTTTTTTTTTTTCATACGTTTTAATTTAATTTTTGTTTATTATTAATTAATTATTTATTAATATTATTCTATATTGTGATATTTTTATGTACAACATTTCATATAATTAATTAATTTTTTTTCCCGCAAAATGTGGTCCTAATTTTTTATGTAATTCAATATATTTTTGTCCACTTTATAAGTTTCTCAACATTTTTGTACAATTCTTTGTTCTTCTTCAATTTTTTTTTTAATTATGTTTATTTTTAAATTGGTCTTCATTTGAATATCAATCAATACGTTTATAACATTTTGATGATTTGGATGTTACTTATAAAATTGTTGGTTATAATTTGAATAGAAATATTCTGATCCATTAGTTGTTCTTGGGTATGTTTTTGGCTCTTTAGTCCAAATAAGAGGTGGAAATTATGATTGTCAATTATATAATCAGTAAATTCTGTCACATCGGGTGGCGCTATAGAAATAAGCAGTGGCGCACGCAGAGGGGGGGTTAAGGGGTTGTAACCCCCCCGAAATTTTCTCCGATGTCTAAGTTAAAAATTTACAAATTTTACAAGTTTGAAATATGAAGAGCTAGTATTGAATACCTAGTATCATTAATTATAGAATAGTCTATTCTATTATCAATGCTACTATTTAAGTCAAAATATATTAAGGATTTGCATAATTTTGTTAATTGTAAAATGTGTTATATTTTTACTTTGACCCCCCCCCTTCAATATCCGCATTAATAAATCTCCCACATTACGCTCGTTACAGCTGTACTAAATAAACAAATTATTCCATAATTCAAAAATTATTTATACTTTTTTAGGTAAATTAATATAATATTTTTAATCAACGTATATTATATCACGTTTGCTATTGAACTTAGATCCGTATTTTCATCATTGCCACGGTTTTTCACTATATCGGTTGATTTGTTATCTGAATTATCTCGCTTATTTACTTATTTATTTGTATGTTTTTAACCATTTTTTTTTTTTTGTTTATATTATGTTTTATTCAATCTCTTTCAAAGAGAACAATAAGAATAATTGATGATATAGAATAAGCTAAAATAAAAATAAAATAACAGATTAAATAAATTATAGAGGCCTCCCAATGGAGGTACTACGACATGAATAAGATTCATTTAGACTAGCAGGTCACGACAAGACTGTCTTTTTAATCTTTTAATTGGATTACGTGGGATAGAAGTAGATGATAGGTCGGAGATGAAGGGATTTGCATGCTGGGCTAGGCGGCTATTGAAACGTTTATAGTGTGTTTTCGCTAGTTCAGAAACATACAGAATTTCAAGGTCAGAGTGGAGGGTGTGATTAGAGACAAAGAATGGCACTTTTAGAATTGTATGTAGAGTTTTTGATTGGAATCTTTGGATGCGGTTGATGTTGGAAATCTTGGCAGTGCCCCATAATTGGATCCCATAAGTTCAGATGAGTCTGAGTAGGAGCTTATAGACAGGAGCTTATTAGAGAGTTTCATATGCTTAGATGTTAGAAGTGGTCGAAGAAGACGGAAGCGGGCGTTGAGTATACGGGTTTTACTAACTATGTGAGGATTCCAGGTAAGGTGGCGGTCAATAAGGATGCCGATGTATCGTATACACTGAGCAAGAGGGAGCGGTTGGTTATCGAGGAAAAGTGTTGGACATATGCCATGTCTAAATGCAAAGGTACCGTGAATATATTTAGCTTCATTCATTTTTACTCCCCAAGTTTTGTATCACGATTCAAGGGTGTTGAGATGATCTTGTATGTAAGAGGAGGCTAGAATAGGATTTGAGCTGGTTGTTAATATGGCTTTGTCGTCAGCGAAGTCACCAACTATAGTATGGGGTGAAGTGTGCTGGTCTGAGATGTAAAAATTGAAGAGCATTGGGGCAATTACTGCGCCTTGTGGTACGCCTGCTTTTATTTCAGTAGAAGAAGAAAAAGAAGAACCTATGCCTACGGAAAAGAATTGATCTTCGAGGTAGGATTTGAGGATCAAATAGTAGTGACTAGGGAGGAGAATTTTTAATTTGTATAGGAGGCCTGAGTGCCAGACTCTATCAAAATCTTGAGAGACGTCGGGAAAGCACCAGTGCAATATTGTTTTTCTTCCAAGGGGTATGTAATTTTGTCAACCAGTCGATGGACCTGATGGATCGTAGAGTGGCTGTTGCGAAAGCCAAATTGAGAGTTTGGCAGTATTTTTACTTCATCAAATATTGGTAGTATTCGTTTAAGTGGGAGATTTTCAAATAGTTTGGAGAAGGTTGGAAGGAGACTTATAGGTCTATACGAGGAAAGACAATGAGATGGTTTTTTTGGTTTTAGTATGAGTATTATGATAGAGTATTTTCATAATATAGGAATATATGATAGACGAAGCATTGAATTGTAAATTTGAGTTATGAAAATTATTGTTTTTCTGGGAAGGTGTTTGAACACTTCCTTTGTAATAAGGTCAGAACCAGGTGATTTTTTGGATGTGTATTTTTTAAGATTAAACTCAACTTAACTAGGGTGGAAGGCTCTAGAATAGGCATATCAAACTTAAAGTATCAAGTGGGCCAAATATATTAAATAGTTTACTACGTGGGCCGCACAATTTTTTCAATTTTATTCTTTACGGACACAACAGGTATAAATACATATAAAAAGCTTTAAAAAAAATTGAACATTCAAAAAAGTCATATTTTTAATATATGAGATATCTATTATTTAAATTACAAAAAGAAAACATATTAATAATTCTTTTTGGACGATATTTGGCATCTCTAGATGAAGCCACTTTTAAAACTGAATTTAGATGTATGTCAGTTAATCTGGATCTAACGGGTGATTTATTGCTATTCATCAATGAGAATAGTTGCTCACATTGATAAACACTACTAAACATAGACTTAATTTTACACGCGAATTTGCGAATTTCTACGTATCTTACAGGAAAAAAAATTGTAAAAATCTGGTACACTAACCTCATTGAATCTACGTTTTAAATTTGAATCATTTTGAATCTCGATCAGTTCCATTTGTATATGTGCTGGGAAATTTACTGTGACTATTGAAAATGGAGACGTAAACAATTCAAAATCGTTTTCTAAATATTTGAAATCTTGAAATCTATTTTAGAATTCAGTCTTCAAATATATAATTTGTTCTGAATATTTTTTGTAAAAAATTGGTTCATTATAACTCGTTTTATACGTCATGCATATTGGGAAATTCGTTAAATTTTCATTCTGTAATTGTGTTTTCCATAAATCTAATTTACATTTGAAAGCCTTAATACGATCATTAATAGCTGTTATAATTTGATCTTTTTCTTGTAATTTTAAATTTAAATTTAACAAGTGATTCGTTATATTGACCATAAAGGATAGGTCTTACAACCACATTGGATTCGATAAAGTGCTGACGTCTTGTTCTTTAGACTCTAAAAATATTTATATTCCATCTTTTATCTTCCAGAATCGTTCTAATACAGTGGAGCATGATAACCATCGTACTTCTGTAAAGTATAGTAAACCTGAATACTTGCTTTCTAAATCGATTAAAAAAATTGAAAATTGTCTTGGGTTTAAACCATGAGATATTATAAAATTGACCATTTGTTTTACAGGTTTCATTACATGTGCTATATTAATAACTTTTGTGCATAACACCTCTTGATGTATAATACAATGTGTCCTATGAAATGTATGCTCAAAATTTTCATTCGCTTTTTTTCGTAACCTTTCAACGAAACCTTTATTTTTTCCCGTCATAGAAGGAGCTCCATCTGTAGTCACAGACGATAACTTTACCAAAAGTAAATCATATTTTTTCAAGAATTCACAAACAGAAACGAATACATTCTCTTCTGTAGTAGTATTATACATAGGTTTAATTTCCAATAACTCTTCATAAATATTTAATTCCGTATCGCAAGCACGAAAGAACACAGCTATTGAGCTTTGTCACCAATATCGGTACTTTCATCACAAGCAATTGAAAAATACTCGAAACTAGGTATTTTGATTTTTATCTGATCACTCAAATTGCATGCTAGTTGAGTTATTCTTTCAGCAACCGTATTTCGTGTTAATGAAATGTATTAAAAAGCTTTTAGATTTCCGGGACAAATGATTCAAGCCATTTTAATCAAACACGTTTTTATAAAATCACTTTAGGTGAATGATTTCGAATGTTTGGCAATTAACTCTGACGACACATAACTAACCTTTACTGAAGCTTCATTTTCTTGTGGTATTTTAGTGAACATTAATTGTTGGTGTTTATATTCTGATTTAAGTTCTTTCAGTTTTTCTTATCTTAATAACCCTTCATAGTGGTCGTATTTTAACTTATGTTGTTCGTAATGTCGCTTAATATTGTACAACTTTAGAACACTAATAACACTTTTACAAATTAAACAAATTATTTTATTATTAATTTCACTACAAAAATATTGTAATTCCCAATGTTCTTGAAATTGACAATGTTCATCGGTAATTTTATGTTTATAACTACCACTTGGTTTTGATAGAGACATTTTTAAATTTAAATTTGTAGTAAAATATACACAATAAAATTTAAACTCGAACACATGCTGGTTGTCGAACGACTAGTTTACAAAGTCACGCGTATCACGTACCGACGATATAAATTATTAATCTATATATATTTATTATTTGTACATATGAAACCATCAATAACACTAATTGTTCGATTAAAGTTTATCAGAAGATAAAACATAATAATATATACCAAAATATATACCATTTCCAAAGAATCTATGTTAGTTGAAAAACATGATTATTATTTTATACTTTTTTTTTATTATTCATTTTTTATATTTTCCATTAATATTACTAGCCGAAGGCCATAAAAAAATAAGTCGCGAGCCACGTGTTTGACATGCCTGCTCTAGGAGGAGAGTTAAGTTTTAAATTTCTTGTTTTTTGGTTGGAGAAATAATATTATTGTGTGGCTGAAATGTGTTACATAGGTGGTTGGCAAATATGTCGGCTTGAGATTGTTCGGATAATGCCCAGCTGCTATCAGCACTATGTAGAGTGGGAAGAGGATTATGTATACGTAGGAGTTTCCTTGTGGCTTTCCATAGGGCTTTCCATCTATGCTAGTGAGAGAAGAAATATAGTTTGCATAAGATTCGGATTTCATATTTGCCAGCAGACGTTTCAGTTTTTATAGGACATCGAGTTCTTTGCCAAATAGCACGAGTGTTGCGTTTTTGCGAGATGAGAGTTCGTATGTAGGAGAGAAAATGAAGGGGAGGTTTTATGTATGGGGATGTAGTTATAGCTGAGTCTTATACAGATGTTTGAATATTAGTTGTGAGTAGGTTTACTGCATCATCGATATCAGAGGAGGTCTTTAGGCGGAGTTTAAGTGAAGTTTTTTCGGATAGAATTTTACTGAATTTGTCCCAGTCAGTTGGTAATTGAGATAGAGCTGAGGTATTGATTTTAGCTGGGGGAAGGACGTCTAATGAAAGTAAGACTGGTGAATGGTCTGAGCAAGGGTCAATGACATTAAATATTTGAGTCTGTAGGTTTCTAGGAATCTTAGCGACAAAAATATTTAGTATGCCTGGTATTTTACGACAGGAGTTTGGCCAGTAGGTGTAGTTTGGAGGTACGATGATAGAAGAGTTGGTAATTGATTGTGATTAGAGGAGAGCATTTCCTTTGGGATTTGAAGCGTGACAACTCCACTGTTAGTGTTTTGAATTGAAATCGCCACCTATGATGTAATTGTTGTTGAGTTTGGAGAAAAATTCGATGAGTCTGGTTGGAGAGATAGAGTGCTTAGGTGGGCAGTAAATATCTGTGGAAGTTATGGGGATATTATTAAGTATCAGAGATATTGAGCAGGATTGAATGTCATTGAATATCAGTGGCGGCCTGGCCAGGTTAGCAAGACGGTGATCGCCGACTTATAATAAGGCTCTTTGAAAAGAGCCGTAATTTTTTTTGAGGAATTGCCAATTTAGAGAATAAAACTATTTTTACATAACATAATAACCCGTACCATGTACAACATGTCAATTATTATTTTCTGTTATCTTAAAATTATATTGAATTGATTAATGAACTTATATTAATGTACATTGTACTATTTGTAGTTTTTACAGACAGTGAACTTAGTTCCTTGATTTTAGATCAAAAATAGTATTTCTCGGTAAAATTGATTAGGACGATTACACGACCACAATAATATTATATTATTAGACACTAGTTATTACTCTTGGATCACGCAGTCACGCGATTTATTTCTGTTATAAATAATACTATATAATGTACAATACCTATATATTATAAAAATTATTTTTCTTTTCATTACTATTAATCGTTATCGTCGCTTATCGAAATGATGTGTTTGCGACAATCGAGCCACGTGTGTCATTTACTAAGCGACTCTGGCGACATTTTTTGATCCCAACAGATTTATGGATATAAAAAATGGGTGGTTGCCATAGCACAGCGCGCAGGTGGCAGGAGTATCTGGCGTTTTTTTGCAAGCTGAAGTTGGATGGGATTCGCCACATTTAACGCAAAGTGGAGGATAGGAGCAGTATGCTCTTTTGTGCCCGTAGGATTGGCAGTTAAAGCATTGTGGATTGTCGCGGCACTTGTGGGGTTCTTCTACTTTGACTATTGTGTGTAGGAGTGATTTGATGTTGAAAATGTCTTTGTTGGAGAGGTCAGGTTCAAGGTCAACGAAGAACATGGAAAGAGCAGTTTTTGTTTGATGGTGTTTTATATTTATGACTTGTCTAGTTGAGAAACCAATTTCCTCAATTGCTATGGCGATATCAGCAACTTGGGTAGTGGGGTGAAGATTTCTTATGACCACTCTATAAGATTTATCTGATTGAAGTTGATAAGTATGGAATGATGCATTTCTCTCATTTAAGAAATATATTAGCTTTCTATAGTCATCAAGTTTTTCAGCTTGTATTTTTAAATGGGTAGACGTCAATTTACATAAGAAGCTGTTTTGACAGATTATTTCTGTAAGTTCGGAGAGTAGATTTGAGTAGTTTAATATGTCTTTGATAAAAATAGGTGGTGGCAATGACACTTTCATCAATGTAGGTGTAGTAGTATCAGTTTGCCCCTGACGAAGAGACTCGGGTATGTCGTCGTTATTATCTGCGAGAGCGCTGTAGCGATTTCGAGAGGTGAATAGCTTTATTTTTTTAAGTTCATTAGGTGGCATGGTTGGTGTCGTAGGTGATGTGGGGAGGGATCTTTTGATTGAGTTCATAAAATTCTTTTTTTGTTTGATTACGTTCTGCTTATTTATAATTGTAATTGGCGATATGATTTTATTAGTGTTAGTAGTTCCACGTTATTATCTATATTATAAAATCCTATAAAAATGACCAAGCTTCCCCTTATGTGTAGGTTTTATTCACTTATCTTACTTTTTACTACTTTCCTGTTTCAGTCCTTAAATTTTAGCATTTTACTTAATGTACTTCACCCGCGTTAACACAATTTTACTTGAATTATTATTTTACATCCGGTTCGAGGGACCATTTAATGTTTGATTAAGTGTGGACTGTATAATAAAATTTGTTCTGGTGAATGTAAATCATAAATTAAATAATTGTGTTTATTATATTAATTGATAATATTATTTGGTAGGGGCCAGGTAAATTAAGTCCATGATATTTTGTGTAAATTTTGAAAACGAAAAATTGAGTCCCGAGAAAAAAAATATATGACGTAAGATGGGTCCCGGGGAAAAAAGGTAGTAGGTAAATGTGGTCTCAACTACTTATTATAATACTTTGCCGTAGTCTTTTTACAAATGACAATTCACACTGTTTCTATCGGTTATCGATTCCATTGTGATCAAATAACTTCGTAACGTCGTAACTTTTATTATGTCTAATTAAGATATGTATATAGGTATATACGTACATTAGTTTGTCGTATATCGTGTGTCAGTTATCAGTTAACACCAATATTGATGATAGTTCTTATGATTACACACAGACATGAGTATACGAAATCTGAGCATTTTCATTATATTTTTCATAGCGTGCATTGCGTACTTATACCTTGATTTGAGTTGATTAAATTCGTATCTTTTAAGTTTTTACCGAAAATGTAATAAAAAACACAATAATATTAAAATTGAATTTTATTAAAAATTATAAGATATTTAAAAAAATTGTTTACCTTGGACTTAACCTACTACATTTTTTTCCCGGGACCCAACTTACCTACTACCTTTCTTTTCCCGGGACCCAACTTACCTACTATCTTTATTTTCCCGGGACTCAATTTACCGAAAAAAGGTTATTTAGGACCCAATTTACCAACTCCCATTTGGTAGTGAGTGTTAGCTTATTTTACTACACCGTAATGATCGGCGGAAAACGATGAACTAATTACATATGATACCACGATTGCGTATCGACGATATCTTAATTAATAATTTTATCTTTACATTAGATGTATCCCAAATTAATATTTTTGAACTAGTATTGAAATTCATCTAAAATATTAAACTAAAAAAACAATCTAAGTTTTATAGTTTTATAGTTTTATTGTTTACGTACTTCCACGTTTTGTGGTATGATGATTATAAAAAGAGTAGACATTAAAGAAGAAATAAACTACAACGCATAATTCAATTTTATTTATAAAATGTTATCGCACATAAAAAATTGTTGAAGAATTGATAAGTTTGTGTTAATTATATCTTCATAGAATTTCACCATTATTTACACCGAAATTAATTATAACACTATGTAAATTAGTTTTGTTATAATGATTCTTAATGGATGAACTATTATGGTATTTAAACGAAAGTTTTGATATCAGATTAAATTTCTGACCATATATAAGATTTACAAATGGTTGTTCATTAATTTTGTAAACCACAAAGAAGCAAATGACCGAGATTAAATTGTGATAAAGTTGATATTGGTTAAAGGCGGTATGTGTGTCTAAAATGGATGCAAATAACCATACGAATAAGTATCACGTTGTTTAAATATTTTTGTTGTTATTAGTGAAACGTTTATCACATATTATTACAAATATTCGTGTAAACCGTCGAGGTCATATGGGTCTGAGAAATAATATGTTTAGAGAATGTTAAAGAGCAGTTCAAAATTAGGTTTTGGATAAAAGTATAACGCAATAAATGAATTATTATTGTTCGGTGTTTCGAACAAACGATTTGGTACATGGTTAAAACGAAAAGGATAAAACAATTAAAGTCATAATTACTAATAAGTATTGTTGTTACCTATTAATCGATAGGTTAAAGAAAATGTTGAACTTGAGTTATATTTAGATTAAGTTTAATCTACAAAACCTAATGCCTCTTTTATTTTTAAACTGATGTCATATAAAAATTTTTGACAGTGTGCCACATCATAACATAATGTAAGACCTTTAAATATATTATAATAATAGTTTTTTAAATAAAAATTTGTAATTCGATTTTGGCAGCTGTGCTTATGGAATTACACTTTCACACACACTGATTAATTGTAATGATGTTATTTGTCTCGACTGGTATTTCAATCATTCTTTATGACATTTGGACACTAAATAATTTTCAACATCAGAATTTTATTTTTGATCCATTTTATTCAGGTTGATGAGTATATATTTTTTTAATTTTTTTGTTTGGAATATAATTCTTTGACCGATTATTAAACTAGATGATATACTCCGATCAATCGAGTATAATATTTATTCGAATATTTTTTAATCAGATAGAATGTTGGATTATAGGCAATTAAAATAATATACTTTCATTATCATGCGTTATTTTACTTGCATTAATCGTGTTAAATCAATACTTACTACTGTTAAGTATAATATTTTCATAGAAAATGTGTTCAGAGTTGCAAATGGAAAACACGAGCATATCAATAATTGATATTTGTCAATATTAAATCCAGCAATTTCAAAAATGAATTCTCATTCAATTACTAAACAGCTAACTCGAAAAACAATGTAACTTATTTTTTACAATAATCTAACGCTCTATTATTGATACTTCAATCAATCTAAAATGTTATTTATTACAAGGCAAAGTGATATATATATATATGTACAAATATTTCGATCAAGTATTAGTAAAATGATATGTGTTTTGCTGGGCGATACCCGTTTATCGGTTGACGATTATCATATATAAATATATGTCTTCCGAACACGCCTTGTTATACGTACGCTTGAAATTTATATGCACGACGACCGTTCGATTTTCCGACGGAAATGTGGCGTAGGAATTGAATTTAAGGCGTGTGCAAATGCTATCGGAATTCTACTGGCTTGCAGACGTCGACCAGATGAAACCAATCAGGGAAAATGCGATCGACCGGTTTACAATATAACGGGACGACTACTCCTTTATTATCGCGTCATTGCTATCTTGTCAGTTTTCACCGATCGATTACAATAAAAATCGTTGGACCCATTTAGTCGTCAGGTCTCAAATTTACTCAGGATATAAAGGTATTAATTCCATCGATGATCTAGCAACCAGACATTTTACGGTGCATATCATGTATTTACTTCCTGTTAATTTCAAAACGTTCGATGTAAACGATAACACGTGCTTTATTATCGGGAAAACTCGAATCCAATCAAGTCTTGATCAAATTGTTGGGTTGTTTGAGTTGAGTACCATGAATATTATCCAGTTGTTTCAGTTGAGTCCCACTAATATTGTTCATAGACCGTGACAATTGCAAGATTTATTGAACATCACGCAAAGTTTTTGAACTAATTGTCGTCGGAAACCTTACTATCGAGTTTTGAAATTCGTTTGAGAACATAAATTGCTCGATAGTATTTGTTATAATATTCATATACTTCGAAGCGTTTCGTTCTCGGTTTCACATGTACTTTCCAGTAATTTTGAATGGAGTTATGATCGATAATGGTGAATGTTTTGTTTTAGTAAGACAACGTGTTTTCTCGTATCGAGTATTACAGTTATCATATATATATATATATATATATATATAATGTAAAATCCTTAATGGACGGTTGAAAAACGGTATCTCGTTTTTTGTATATTAAGCACCTTTTCGTTACTCTTTACAATTTTCCAAAACGTGATCATTGTTGTATTCATTTTAATTAAAAGATAATAGTAAGAAGTACCGGACATATTGGAATGAATAGTTTATACGCTAAAATTAATCTGGTACTCAATTCAATATCGTCCCTACGATCACAACACAGGGCAGTTCTGTAGCGTACCACCGGTTACTCGACGGTGCCACAATAATATTAAAGTTCAAAGACTGGGAAAAGTGCAATGAATATACTTGTAAAGAATACTTTTTACAGTATTAGTAGTTATTTATTTTAACACTCAGAAAAATTAATAGTTACAATTATGATAACAACAAATATAAGCAGAGCGCAATTACTAGATGGCTTGATACGTCTGAAGTTGGTGCTCAAACAGGCTCCTTATAAATGTTGTTTGTCGTCGGTTAATTGTTTGTTTTATTCAATTGGTTGATCTTGTCTTAGATCAAAATATTCAGATGATGATGGCGTTGTTTTGCAATCTGTAGTTTTTCTTTATTGTGGTTTTCGTGATTTGCGTGTGGCTTCCTAAGTGTTACTAATATGTGATCGTTAAATATTAACGATAATATTAAAGACAGTTTTTTCATGGTCAGTTTTTAAATTTTTATTTTTACATCGTGGTACAGTGTGATTACCAAATACGTAGTACATTACAGTACCAAAGAAACAGCGGAAAGGTATACATTATTCCATTGCCACAGAGTCCGTCGTAGGCAGCGTGGTTCGTGCCGGATCGGGTTGTCTTATTGGCCGATTTCGTTTGTAACCAATGTTGGTTAACACGTTACCGCACCGCGTAAACGCGATGGTTTAAAATATTCTACCATATCAATGCGTGACCGTGCTGATAAGTGAAGGTACTTGGACGTGTTCGATATAAATCATTAATTGTAAAAACGAATTGTTTTTATTATAGGCCTGTTTATACGTAAATTGATGCATTGACCAAACACGAAACACACGGTTCGCAGCGCGGAACACGTTAAAAGTGTAATAATACTTTAACGGTAAGCGCACACGTGATGGTGGATTCGCGACCAATTAGTTAAGAACCTGGGCTAGGACCCATTGACTGCACTCCTGGAAAACGGATTTTCTCCGACGGATCGCTAAATTATAATCGTTTCGCATGGGTCACGGGTTTTCGTTTCAAATGTACTTTGTTGCCGAAGAACGAACTCGGTGTTATAGTAGTGGGTGAAATACGTATTGATGCGCCGAGGTCGGTAAAATATCCGCAGCCCGTACACAAAGTCTCGTAGACGGGAATACTTTTACTTTAGACGGAAAAAGATAATCTGAAAATACGTCATTTTCACCATCCTGAGTCAGAACACTTACCGTTAAATAGTAAATATGTTTTTTAATCGTCATACATTAAAAATAAAAAAGTCGTTTATATTTAATTATCTTTATAATAAAATGTTTTTCTCTACGTTTAAATTCTAGAAGATTATCAATTATGAAAGCATTGCATAGAAAGGGGAAGGCGTTCAGACCCCATGGAATCTTCACCCTTCCTGGATATTTGCCCGTTCACAAACATTCAATTATTTCGGTATAATACATAGGAAATTCCGCACACGACGAACCAAATTAGTTTTAGTGTTTACGACGACGAAACGAGCGCCTCATAACTATTCGTACAACGACGTGTGCATGTTTGACGGGAAATGGCGTGTTGGCGTTAATGTAGACGAGTGTTCAACACCGCGGGTGGAGCTTAGAAACGATGAATTATATAAACGTTGCGCACGTAGTCAGTAGCTGTGCAATTGAAAAGTTTAAAAGGAGAAGCTCGTGAATTGACATAGTAGAAATAATAATAATAATAATAATAATTATTTTTTTATTTTGTTTTCGCCGATTTTTCGTGTGACCCCCCGAGGTGAGTTTTCAATAATCAAAATCGTTTCCGATCCGTGTCATTTGCAAATGGATTTACACTGTTCATTGTAAATGTTTGATGTGCCGTGCCAAAGTCTGTGTTTTAATATGGCGCGCGTGACAAGTGATAGACCACCGCCATATTCATCGCATTTGTCGAATTGGCCGCCCGTCGTGGTCGTCAAATTTAATAGTTGTCTACTAACATTACCTACAGTCATTTCAATTCCTAAACCTTAATTTGTTGTTTGTGAATACCGTATAAACGTTTGTGTTACGTTGAGCGCTTTGGAAAATAATCTATACAAACACAAATCAAATTCATCTCAATACGAATTCGATTTGTGTTATTATAATTACCAGTACTGCAAAACGATCCTGTGTCTAAAAAAAATTTATCTGTTCAACTTAAATAACTTATTCGATTTGAATAATTATTTTTCATTAGAACCATGTGTGTGCAATGGAACAGTAATATTGTTTCTACCACTGATAAAAACCCAAGGAATTGAAATTAAAAAAAACAATGAATCTTCAAAACAATGAATTGGTCCTAAGTCTATTTTATGATAATTTGATGTTACGAAAGTAACGTAATTTTGTTTGAAGAGAGAACATCGGTTTAAAACTAAAGTGGTTTGGTTAGAAACAGTTTTCGTCGGGCATTCTGTAGATTACAGTTACGTGCAATGCGTATTATATAAGTGAAATTAAAATAATTTTCGTACGTATACGGGCTAGTGCGGCTGGGTTCCAGAACATTAAAAAATATACATTTTATCAAGTGCTCAACGTGAGGGCTTGACATTTTAGACATAATATATTGTAGTTATTTTTTTTCCCACGTTGAAATGTAAAATTAAATAATTGAAACATATAATTCTAGCTGCTTCTAAGCCTCTTATATGAAAGATAAAAAACACACGGACATGCTAGCGAGCTAGCGGGTATTAAAAACACGTTCTCTGATTATGTTTTTTCGGTTTACCTTGAGGGACGTTTAATATGAATTATTTTTTGTGGTTTTCATTATCATCATTATCTTAAATTCGGAATATATATATATATTTTTTTCCTCACAATATTTTCTTTTCCCATTTATTTTTATTAACTCGTTTTGATCAAATTTCGAACCCTTACGGATTATAAACTACTGGTTTAATTCAAATTAATTTATCATCGGTTCAGACTTGTGTCAAAAGTTTTGGTTTTATAGATGTAGAACCGGTAGTTTCATATAAATCATATTCACAGTCACTTAAATGCTCTTTTAAAAATAACTGCCCGAATCGTCGAAAGTTTTTTTTTCATCTTCTATATCGTGTATTCACTTATATTTCATGGAAATTGCATGATAATACATTTTTTTTCTTCTACAAAACTTTTTTCGATCAGGTTGATAATTCAAAACCACCTTAGTTCTCTTTATAATTTTGGAGTATAATGCGACTAAAATTATCATACATATCACGTTTTTTACACGTGGTATAGTAATTGAGTTTTAAAGGATTGGTTAAACAACTTTAGCTATTATAGCGAATTAATCATGTCGAAAAGTTAATAATTGAACATATGAGCTTATTTAATCTAAAATATGTATTATTTGATATCTAAACGCCAATAAAAAGTTAATATTACAATAAGTAATTTGTGATTTCGATTAAGATTATAAGGAATACTGGTTGTTGTACAACCTTAAAACCATTTTCTGTTCAAAGTTCTTTTTATTCGTCATAATTATTAATATACAATCGGTCTATTATCAGTATGATAAGGCCATCCATTGATGATCCTTTAGTGCCATACACAGTTGAATTATAGTAACACATTAATGTAAGCACATTCGTTTCCTATTCCCTGTGATGTATTTTGACTAAACAACGTAATTGAACAACTCGTATTGTATTAAATATACATAAATATATACACTCATATATTTCGTATAAGACAAGAATATTTGAAACGTTACGAAAATATTGATGTTTAGGTTGAATATGTGTAAACAATAAAATAATTTGGTATATACACAAACACCTCATAAAAACAATAGGGCCTAAACTATGTATCATTTGCGGTTCCGAAGTCTCCATCAAACACCTACTATTAGAATGTCGTCAATGCATTGAAGAAAAATATACATCTCTAGTAGTCTTTTCGAATGCATCAATAATAAACTTTCGAATATCTACAACACACTAAAATGTACTCGTATTAAATACATAAATATATTCGAAAACAATTAATAGTACCTATTAAAATTTACATACCTATTTTTTAATTTTTTATTTTTGTTTTAACTCAAATAACTTAAATTATGTTTACTCATTTTGTTTAGATTGCCAGAAATTCACCCTTTTCTTTGATGTATTTAAAAAACAAACAAACTGGATCCTGGTATTTTAAAAATCATATTGTAACTACGATCATGGCCAATGTTGTTGAGCCCTTTATTTATAATTTTATTAATTATATATATATATATTTATAAAATAAAATTATAAATTCTATATTAAAATAGTTTCATGATTAAAATTCTTTAGCCTCGGCAATAATTCCTAATTCCCTTGTATAATATAGAAAAGTTTGAATGATAATTAAATTCCATATAACTGACTATTATTAATATGTATTCTTCTTTATATATTCTGTCATGTTACGCGTAAGGTTAAATTCTAGTTTCGTAGCGTGAATAACTTTTAATTATGTATTGATGTCAACATAATGTGACAATATAGGATACTATGATTAAGAATTAATACCTATGCGATTCCAATTAATGTCATCGGTATTACTTGTAGATTATCTGTAGAGAATAGAAAACTTTTCCGATCCGAGAGAATTTTCATTTTTATTATATTCTAAGAGTTGAATATTTATATTATGTATTCTCATGGCCACGTGACGACTATGGAAGTAATTATGGAAATTAACGTATTAAAATTTTTTCTTCTACTCGCATGATTGAGGTAACTTCTGGATTTTTTTGAATAATTCTTACCTCGTTACAAGTATTGGATGCCAAAAACTTTTTCTTTTTATGATATTGATTTTTTTATACGGTTAGTTGGTGATGATATGTTAGCATTAATTTAGTAATATTTCTTCTATAAATTATTCTCTAGGACCAACAAAAATGTTATGCAATTAATATTACAACACTGAGCGATCATATTTTAAGAACATAATTTGTGTGGAAATTAGTTAGATGCGAAAAATATAAAGCAATAGTACTTGTATACAGTGTTTGTTTAGAAACAATATTTATACGCTGAAGTGATAAAAAAGACCGAAAAAGAGAAATAATGATTTTAAAAAAAATACGACGTATCTAAAACAAATAAGAGATAATACAAGAAAAGGAATTAATAAGATTTTGAAAGTTGATTAAACATAGAAAACATTAATCAGATGTTATGTGTAAAGTTAAGAAACAGGCGATACCGAGACCCTCGCGTTACAGAACCATGTGAAATATGAGAAGGAAGGAAGGATAGAACTTTGTCTTTTGTTGATATCTAACACTGATTGTTAAGGAGTTTTTTTTAACAATAATCATACGTTCGCGCGGTATGAGTGTGTATACCTATCACAACCTTTGTAATTAGCCGAGTGGCTGATTTTGCATATTATCCAAGTGCAGTTTTGTCACTGCATTTATTACATAACATTATCCGTTAGGATATCACAAACCCGTGCGTATATTTACGATGGTCCTTGGATTATACAAAATATGTGTGCGGTGAATAAAGCATAAGCCTTAATACTCAGTGTCAGTTTTTCCGGAGATTTTCTTCAATAACAAAAATGAAAATGTAAGGTAATCTGTTGTTATAAGAGCATTTATTATAGTACGGGTATGTCGAATTCGAAGCACTTAGTACCGTTGCCACTTGCTTTATCCTTTTTTTCGTTTGGTCACAGGTTAAGTGAGAACATTTATCTGATAACACAAGAGAGTTGGTTGGTTTTATAGTTTTTAAATATGCATACTCGTCAATTGATATTAAGTATAGTGAACTCGTTATCGAGAAACGTTAAAAACTAAAAATATTAAATATATCTGAAATCTGGAGTTAAAACAAAGTTAAACATAATGTTTATGTTAAAAATTGAATATAGACGAAATATCCAGTTTTGATTTTCTAATATTGAATCATAAAACCTATATATTTAGTTTATTTTGTTGTTTGTTTATAGGTTATTGCTCTGAGTAATACTTACGACAAACTTTCGTATTGAATTGTGATTATTGTAGTTTATCAGTAAGTCATGGTCGTGAACCAATAACAACACTAAATAGAATTGGAATCATAAATTAGTTTAATTTATTTTGTAGAAAAATAATCTTGTATAATACAATAATATAACATAATCCACTGTGTCATGTTTAAAGTTATTAAAAATATAATTAACTGAAAACACGTTGTACTCGTATTTTATCATGGTATGTTATACAACAAACATCTCAAATGCCTAATAATTTTTGGTATTTTATTAGATTTTATTTAAATAAATTAAAAATTAAAAATTAAATTATAAAATAAAACAAAAAAAAAACGAGTTATTTTAACATACAATAATAATATATAATGTTAGCAGTGATGAAATACAAATTTAACTCGAGTTTGGAAATTTGAATTTACTCGTACAATTTATTTTTCTTCATATTATTTATATTATATTTTTCTCCGTATATAAGGAAATTTGGTTGAAACCCTAGCTACACAAAAATTATTTATTCTTTTCTCACATAAATCGTTTTTTAATTAGGGTTTATAAAATAATATTATTATTTATCCAATGTACAAAATTAACGACTAATATAAAATGGAATACACATTTTTATACATTTAAATAAATCGTTTGATAGTTATATAAGTAATTTTTATAATTAATACCTTCTATTTTTGTAAAAATATAACAACGAATTTATTCTAATTCAAAAATGTTGAAAATTTTTAATTTGAATTTAATTGTAATGATTATATTCATTTCATATGATTCCGTTAGCCTATCAAACTACATGATTTGGTAAAAAATAACGATTTATAAGATATTTTTTATTATTTATTATTATTTTTATACTTATTATTAAGACATTTTTTTTTAACAATAGCAATAACAATTTAATATTTCTCTCTACAATGTATACAATACATAATTTATTAGTTACAACATAGTTATTGCAATATCACTAAACGTTCACGGTGTTGGTTGAAGCAAAAGGCTTTAATACTTCGGGCTATACCTCTATTTAAGTCTCAACAAGGGATCTTTTGTTGCAAGGACTAAGGTTATGTTATAAACTTAAAGTATTATTAATAATATTAATATACTTCATGCACAACAATAATTATGATTATGTTCTATAAAGCATTTAAATTCTTGTTAGTCTTAACCTATAATTTTCCTGTAATAACGGTTTGAAGTTAAAACATACTCCGTGTTTTACTGTTGACACATTTCACAAACGATTATTATTTTCTTAGAATCAAGTAAAAATATGCACATTTCTCAGATAAAAAATACTATTGTAACCACTGGTGAATATACAAATATAAATATATGTATTTCACGTATAGCAGATAGTGAATAAAAATTAAAAAGAAAAAAAGAAAAAATGTAATTCATTAAGTACCTATATTTATGTGTCTTCCATAAGTCACCTATAGTACGAGTATAATTCATAAAGAATATTAACGAATCTTGAAAATGTAATTGTTGAAAAAGTGTATTGATTCCACAGATATATAATGTTATATAACAATATATCATAGAAATTTCATTATTTATATATTTTTTTCCGATTTTGAAATGTTATATAATGTATCTGAAAAAAAATATTATTGAAAATAAATAAAAAAATAAACAATTTTTCTGGATTTATTCCTTCCTTTATTTTTTCATATTCAACCACCATTGTTTGTCTTTGTATATACCTGACGATACATTTTTAATTTGAACCCGGTCGTATTTCACAAATATAATAATACTTCAGGCTAAGTATTTATTTTTTTATTTCTATATATACACTATTTGTTTAATAAATTACGAGTATTAACCATTTAATAGTTTTTAATTTTAATTTTATTTTTTTATTAACTAAAATGTATTGTTTTCGATTTTTTTCCTCAATTTGATATCATGGTAAAACATATTAAATCAACCAAATACATTGTTTTCAATACACGTCATCTTAAGTATTGTAGAGGTACGTTAATTATTTTGGTTCAGACGAAATGAACACTGGAAATTAATTTGGAATTCGAAATGCCAAAAAAAATGGACGAACATAAATAATCAAATGACATTGAATCGCTTTTATAAATACTGTTACTTTATTATATACATGCTTTCAATTGTTGTCGTTGTAATAATATTGTTCGAATGCTTATTTTATCAGACATACCACGATGTGCTAATAACAATCGCATTTAAATTAGCACAATAACTTTATACGATGATCGTACAAAGCAATATTGAACTATGATTTGATACTATTCATTTTTAATAAGAAACAATAATTATTTGCAATATAAAATTTGTTAACAAATAATAGTTTAATGTGTGTTATTATAATTATCTTTGTGTAAACTGTTAATTTATATATTTATATAGTATTATACTATTAGCCTACGATGCACAGTAAACAATACAGTTTTTAGTAAAAACTTTTTACTACGAAAATTCGCTGTACATTGTTTCGTAAAATTATTATCTGCAATCTTCGACGTCGATATATTTCTGAATCATTTTGTTCGACAATAATTTTAATTGGTAGATAAGTCGAACGCTGTAGATAGGTATTAAATTCGAAAACAATAACTGATAATAATTTAAAATTACAGTGTAATTTATTCAATGCTGATATTATGACTGAGCAATATTTCATTTTAACCATTTTTACAATGAACGATTCGTATTTGTGATGTATCCAAAATAAATCTCGGGAAATATAGCGTATCTGCTGAAAAATTATTTTATTAAATTTATATTATAAAAGAATTAATGTCGTTATATAATATTCCATTATAACTTATAATAACATTGAATTCCACGAGGCAAAAAAAAAAAATTTCATAGTTGTTCTTGTAAGCAAAAATTTTATGTCAACGAAATACTTAAAATCATGGAATGTATATAAATACATTTTAAATATGAGAAAAATGTATAGTTATAAATCGTATGGTAAATATGTTTAACGATGTTAAAATTCACGTAGTATAGTTACGTCGAAGAATATTGTGTTCAGTAATTCAAAGTTACATAGGAGTGTATTTCATATGTACCGTAAAATTCATAATTAATACAGTGTCATATTCAGTTTCGGGGGGATGATTGTATCACTATAATAATTATCTTTACATCTAAAATTACTTAACTCTTACTATAAACTTTTATTTTGTAATGCTGTTAATTAACACTTAAGAATAATAATGATGCTATTTTATGTTTCACGTTGTTTAGTTCAAACATTTTTTATATTTTATATTTTAATGAAATAAGATTTCCATTAAGTAACATAAATGTACGGTAACGTGTGCTATATACTGTATACATTAATATACCTAAGACTGAATTATTTTGATTATGACATGTGCAGTGAGGCGTCCGGGAATTGGGCCACAGTTAACCTTTTTTCAAAAAGATATAATGTAATTGGGCCACTACAGTTTTACATTTATAACAGGTAGACCCAGTGATTGGGCCACTATTAAATTAATATGTCACATATAAATAATGCTACAATACTTAACAGGATACACGGAATTTTAATCGAAGCGACCGTGTGTCTTATAAAAATGTAATGAAATGATATAGAATTATCAGGGGCTGCCAAAGTCTCATAAAATTAAATGGATAAAAATAGCTAAAAGCATAATTTACAAAGATTATGGAACGTCGCGATCGTTTAGTTAATTGCAAACTATACGATCCATATTTAGTAATATATGCTGGTTCGGTAATATATGAGTAAAATGGAATTATTTGAATTTATAACAATGGAGACAGGAAAAAAATTATTAATTTTTAATAATTATAAATTTTTTTTTGCTCACGAGAGTCAATGTGACAAAATTCGTTGGCAATGTTTTTTTATATTATAAAGTATTATATTATTATATTATATTATAATATATATTATGTATATTATATTATTATATTATTAGTATTATATTTCTATATTATATTAAATTTATGGATCTTGCGTATGGTATTATTAAAAAAAAATTATTGTATTTTATGTATTATAAAAATAATTATTAGTAATAAGTATTGTATATTCGTATATTTTTATGCTGTTCATTTATGGTCCAATATCCGGGTACACTTTAAAAATATAGATTTAATTTGTGGCCCAATCTCCGGGTGGTAAAATTTAAACAAATATTTTATACGAAGCAGGTACTTAAATGTGACACAATTACCCACCATCCGCGAGTGAACTAAACATGTATACTCGTGTAACGGAAGAATAATGCAAAGTTAGTATTTTCATTTACACGTCATGCAATTTAAATCATTAGATCAATTTATTGAAATGATTAAAAATTTTCAAAGATATATACAGTAATCCCTCGTTATCCACGTTTTTTTTATCCCTGGTTTCGATCATTCGCGGTTGGGTCCACGATAACATATTATTAATGTGATTGCGATTGCGATAACGTTTTACCGTTATTGCACGAACACTAGAAATTTATTTTTGACAATAATTGTAGATGATAATTGTTTTTATATCGCTATAGGTATAACACATATACATTATACATATTTATACTTATTGCAGATAAACCACAAAAAGTTACCTACACATGCACGATTAATAATCGTCAATTGCTCATTTGTAAGGTGATATTTGTGCGTGACGCATGTATAGCAGTGTTTAATAAATTATGAAGTGAAAATATTTTTAAATGGCTTCTCAATGTAAAATGTCAATAAAAAGGAGAAGAAATGTTTTTTTATTAATCGTTCAAAAAATTGAAATTTTGGACAAATTAAAAAATAGTGATACTGAGCGTCACTTGTTAGAACGTACAAAATAAATGAGTCTAGTGTTCGAGAAGTACGTAAAAATGAAGAAATAATATGATAGATAATAAATAAATTAGTTGTAGGAATTAAAAAAAATTAAACCTAACCCCCCATTTTACATTGATTTATGGTCTCGTTATCCGCGGATTCGTTATCCGCGCAGGTTTGCTGGAACGTAATCTTCGTGGATAACGAGGGATTACTGTATTATATAAAATATTGTTTATGGATTTTAATTTTCAAATCGAATATTATACATTATAGTATGTTGTGGTTTGTTAACATTTTAATGCAGTGTGAGATGTGTCAGATTCCATTCGTATTTACGCGTCATATTTTAATAATGAATCACATAATAATCGTTTCATTACTCGATTTGACATTTAAATTTGAACTGATGGCTTTACAACAGGGTTTTTCGTATTCAATAATTAGGTATTCTACAAGAACAATCATACAATTATTTTTAGAGCTTAAAAGCGTTCGTATACGAATTACTATTTATAAACCAAGAGGATTTAATCGTCTGACCACAGACGGTGGTGGCGGCAGCAGCCGCGTTTATTCTCAACCATCTATTGGTCGCCGACAATAAGAATGATTGGTTTCAGTTTTTTTTTTTATCCTTCATCTGTTTCAAACAGAAAACTCCAGTGTATAATGTGTGTATCGGGTAATAAAAACGAAAGATGCGTTTTGACGGGTGCACTACTGCGTACGAGGTGCTCATATGGACGATCGAGAAAAGTTTATCTTGGTAAATATTGTGAAAACTTTTTTTTGCTTTTTAATATAATTTCTTTTCGATATCCAAAAAACGTCAGATTATATGTGTATACATATATATATATATATATATATATATATATATATATATATATATATAAATGTAGACCAAATAATAAAGATCAAAATAGCGAAGAAATCATTTTTTACAAATTCAAAACATTGAAAAAACGAATCTTTGAAATTCGAAGAGCTGGGTACGGCATTTTTCGTAAGCGGAAAAGTTAATATTGCGGTGCGGCAATGTGGAAAGGTCAAGATTGAGAGCATAGGATATTTTCGATCCGGTATAATATGGTACATACGTTATTTAACATAACATGTTAAAAAATGAATAGAAAACATAAATTATTTTTAACATTGTAGTGAAACTCGTCTCAGAAAATTCGGAAATTTTTATAAGACGGGCGTACGAGTATACGCGGTTACGTTAATACACACGAATACGAAATAGTGAAGAGGTTTTTTCTTTTCGGTATTTTTCGACATTTCTGCAGATCAAACATCGTCACATTACTTAGTGCGGCGAAAACTATATCATCAAACATTTGTCCCTCCCTTTTCTCTCTCTCTCTCTCTCTCTTTCTTTTTCTATGTATATCTATTACACAGCTAATGCGTAGTCGGAGGCGAGAGTGTGTTTATCAGTACCGAATTTTTGTAATATAACAACTGGGGGGGGGGTGGTACTCTTGGCACGCGGACATGTTAATACGGCGTGTCAGATGTACACAGCAACGGAAGAGGAGGTCAGCACAATGGATGAAAGTGTCATAAATTTTAAAAACGTGTCGCTTCCTCCCCTGTACGACGACCACCACCCCGTCACCGCTTTCACATACACGCGCGCGCGCGCAACCGGAACACGCAGACGCCACCACCACCACCACCTGCCCACCAAACAATCGCTCGCGCGCAGCCACCCCGAGGACGCACACCCCCTCTGACCGTCTCGGATCACGCCGCCGCCGGTAGTTTGAGAATCGTGTGGCGCCTACACGCGTTGTTGTGGTCGACGAGACCGCCGCCGCGTAGAGAGCCAGCCAGTTCGTACGGACTTTTCGTGACAGACAGACGTGCAGTTAGTGTGTGTGTGCGTGTGTGTGTGTGTGTGTGTGTGTGTGTGTGTGTGTGTGCATTTGCACGTGTGCGTTTGTGCGTGTGTGTGTTTGCGTGAAGGTGTGTGCGCGTGCCGTTTCCACGTGTCTCCCACTGCTGCACGCCTCCGCCCTCTGACCATCGGGTTTAATACGCCGCTCGTTTTCGTGGTGTTTTCGCGTTTTTTTATTTTGAATTTAAAAAACAAAGATAAAAAAAGGTTTCGGTATTTTTTCTCTCATTACTTTTACACCGGACGTTGTATCCGTAGTGCATTTCAAATTCATTACGAAAAATAATATCTTTGATTCGCAGTCGAAACCCCTCCGTCGATCGCAAACCGCATACTCGGTACGTATAAAATTATATTCGATCATTCGTGGTTAATTGTCGTACGTAACTGCAGGCGACGGACTCTCGATGCGTTTTTCACACGATCAAAGCTGAATGAAAAATATAAAACAAATTACTGTGT
Source organism: Sipha flava (assembly GCF_003268045.1). NCBI lineage: Eukaryota > Metazoa > Arthropoda > Insecta > Hemiptera > Aphididae > Sipha > Sipha flava. The sequence continues at coordinate 56,513 of NW_020272899.1, forward strand.
GTGCATAAACATTTAAATATTACTCATGTCAAATTCACGACGTATAAATATGCCAATACCATATATACTATATACATAGTATATAATAGTAGTAACCATTAATAAGTCATCACGATTGGTTTTTTTTTATTTAATACGTGTTTTTCGTTTCAAATATATATGTCATAATATAAAAATACATTTAAACGATTATAAAAATATAAAATAAATACATTTTTAAGATTTAGATTTTTTGACGAGTGTTTGACAAAAAAACCACAAATCCGTCAAACGTTTCAGATTTGAGGTTACATAATTTTAAAAATATCTAGTGGCTATTGGATGTGTGTAATAATTTAAAAATAATTCTATAATCCTTCAAAAGAATAAAAATAAATAAAAATAACTATTATTAAATCTATTCGGAGGTGCATATACTATTCGAAAAGGAAATAGGATATTTTTTCTTTTAAAAATGTGTTTAATGAAAATGTTATTTAAGAAATTACTATTATAGTACCTTTTTCGTTAACTAAGTAGAAACACCTTTGGCGTGGCAAAAATTAAGATAACACTGAGTCAAGTCATAGAGTAAATGATTGACAATAAACGCATACAAAATAAAATAATAGACATTTAGATACGCGAATTCAAACAATTATTATTTTATGTTGATAAAAACATCATGCAAACATGATTTTATTCTAACGCTAATTTTGAAGAGGAAATAGTTTAGAATAAAAGTGGTCTTGCACTTTTGGCCGCACGATGAATATCATTTTGACGCTGACATATTTTATAGCAATTATATACAATTATCACAGTCGTTATTCAACGCTTTAAAAAGTTTTCTGTTTTCCGTCATCAGTGACAAATTTAATCACCCCCTAAAAACTTTATTTCGTTCAAGTTTCAAAACAATAGAATTGAATTATTCTTCACTTTTATTGTTGATAATCGAATTAAGAGTTGAATTTAAGATATAGTGAATAGTTTCATTGGAATTTTGGTTTCTTTTATGTTCGACTGGATGTTTTATTGTTAATTATTAACATTTGCTGACATGATAAATCGTGAATATTAGTTTGTAAAAGTAGTTTTGTATATGTATTTTAAATTTCGTATTACGTTGTACAAGCAATTAGTATTTAACTTGTTCATTTAGTCTTAAGCATACACGAGAACCATAAACTATGAATTATTTTATTTTATGTGAGACAATAAACTGGTTATATTACTTTACATGTACACTTAGTTATCCAAATTTTTTTCTTTTCGGTCTGCATTAGTCAAGGCCATACCTAGACATTTTTTTTGGGAGGGGTCCAAAACATGTATATAGTAATTTTATTGAATTTCGATTTTAACTTTTGATATTTGGTTAAAAATAAAGCAGAAAAAGATTTAATCTTCTTTTATTAATATTAATATCAAATTTTTATATGATAATATGATATAAAATTAATAGCAGTCAATGATTAATTGGAGCTTAAGTCATTTTTGACTGAAAATATTTATGTTGATATTAAAAATAAATAATTATTATTATTAAGAAATTCGAGGGGGGGAGTCCAGACACCCTGGACCTCCCAGATACGACCTTAGTATTAGTACACAAGTATGTCACGACGGTTGAGATGTTATCCATTTTACTGTTCTATTTATTCTATGTTTTATCGCTTACCCTAAAAATACTGATTTACATTAAATTCCATGTTCCCCTATGGTAATAATATTGATTGGGCAATGCACATAACAAAATTACAGTGATTTTTTTTCAAAATACAGTAAAACCTCGATAACTCGAATCGGTTAGGGACAAAAAAAAAAAAAAAAAATTGAGCTATCGAAAATTCGACTTATAGAGGTTCGAGTTATCAAAGTTTCACTGTAGTTTATTTTCTTGCAGTAAATTAAAATTAAATTTAAAATATGATTATTAATAAATTACGATTCCTTATTAGGTTATTATTTTTGATTAATTATTTATTACAATTTTTAATGTATGTTTTATAACATCTGAAACGTATCTATTCTTTTATTATATGGTATTTATTTTTAATTTATTTCATACTTTTTTTTTATTTCTTATTAAACACATGATTTTCTTAAAGAATATTTTTTTTCGTATAATGTTATTATTAAAATATCATTATAAACAGTTTTTTTAACATATAGTGCTAGTAAGCCTAATGTTTTTTATTGGTTTGTGAAATTAGATAAAATATTTTCTGAATTTAAATTGTTTACTATTACAATAAGTTCAAAGGTTTTTTTGACTTAAGATTTTGAAAAAAAAAACAGCCAATATTAACTGTTGTTCGAACAATATATATTTATCGTAGTAATAAAATCGTTTAAATCGTTTCTTCTATTCTCATTCCCTATTTCGATTGAAGTTGATTTATTAAAGTACACTGTTATTTTCTCAAAATTTTATTATGTGTAATATGGAACCACGGCTGTTACGTATTTGTTTTTTGTTGATCTTTTTTTTTTTATTAATTTTGACTATAAAGGTAGAATTTCAATCATTTATCAAACGGCTATAGACTAGGTTATTGTAACGGTAGGTACATCGGTACAGGTCTTCTTTTTGGTAGTTATTTTTTGGCACTTATCCTTTATTTGCTGAGACATGGTTTTATTTCTGAGAGCCCGGATGACCTTTTCGGAAACTAGAAACACCCATTCAGAACTGCGGCTAACTAATGCTTCTAGATATGCTTTTGATGAATATAAAATTTTCCCAATAATGTATATTGTATTCGGTTTATAATTGTTTTATATTTCACTGTCTTAAATATTTGGACGAAACTCATATGTTTTTTTAATAAGAAAATTATATTATTGACACTTCTACCTTTAAATTATATTAAAATTTTTCAAATATTTTTATATTTTATAACTATGCTGGTAAAATTTTATTTTTCTCATACTCGTTGCTATGTGTAAATTTTCAACACATGTTACCATAAACAGCAGGAAAATGTATTTTAAAATGTCTTCTATATTTATCATAATAAAATAATTACGATTTTTGTTTTAATTTTCACGCTAATGCAAATTTTACCTTCAATATAATATTTAATTGTTATTACTTAATTACTTTTTTCCTAGTAAAACTTTGAATAATATTATTTTGTGATTTAAGCTGTTCCTGTCGTTTACAATGAAACGAATTAAATTATTAAATTGTGTTTCGTATTCCACAAATAAATTCATATTCTGTACGAATTTAACAGCTGATATTGTTTTAAATTTAAATCGTGGAACTCGATCCTTAATACATTTTATAATAATAAACATTATAAATACGTTTTTATTGTATTAACTCTCATTCTCGTGTTCATAAATATATGTCCTAAACATGACGGCAGACATTACACTCGTCATCGAGTATAGACGGTATGGACGGATACATTGGCACATGAATATGTCTTACATACAGATAGTGATGGGTAAATACCGGTAAATATAATTTCAGGTAAATACAGGGTATTTATTCGGTAAATTGGGTAAATTTATTTTTAATGCTAAAACCAATTCATGGATATCACAATACTTTTTTATGATTGTTTCCTGACTTACTGATTTCAAGACTGATAATCAGAGTGAATATATTATATTTATTATGTTTTTGTTAATTTTATTCCCTTTGAAACCAATACTACTTTTAATTGAAAAACAAATAAATCTAAGAATTTAACAACTAATCTAAATGCTTCAAATTTTAAAGTGCAATTTATTTAATAAAAATGATTATTTTTGACAATAACTATAGTGTGATTATAATGACTATAGAAATAAAACTATATGTTTCATTTTATTTACATTGGCAAATTTGAATATTTTATCACAGAAATCACATATCACACTTTTATTGTCTTCACCGCGATGGTTATACTACCACACAGGATTTTTTATCCAACACATGACTAAAATAAACTTTTAGATACTAAACTAATTAACAAACTATATAAAAGTTAAATTCTTCACTCGTACTCTCATTTGACAAAAGAACTCGTTATTATCGTACAACTGATGTCAGTTATATGATAATGATATCCTTACCTATCAGTAGAAAATAAAAATATACAGTTTGACCAGATTAAAATAAAATAATATTAAACCAAATTTTTGGCAGGTAAATAAACTTGTGGGTAAATACTCAAAATATTTACCTACCCATCGGCTATTTACCCATGGCACATCACTACACACAACACAAACGAATTAAATGCACCGTTTCCATAATTTAATTTTGATTTTCATAGTAAATTTTTAGTCAAGTTACAGTATTAACAGAGTCTGTTTTTAATAAAATATATCTACAACATTCACTATGATTTTGGTCCATGGTTTTACTATAAATTAACTGTGATAAACATATTGTTGAACATGAAAAAGAGTTCTTTACTCGTTTGTTCTTTTAACTCGACGAGTGGCGTGTCGTTTTGAATAACATTTAGACCATTTTATTTATGACCACCGGCGATAAGATATAGTCACGTCAGTTTAATACACTCGAGAGCGGTGCATAACTCTCGTATGTGGGAATGGCATTGTCTTGCTATTAATCAGTACGAACGACGCGACTACGGTATGATAGTATGTCACATTGTGAAAAGATTAAATTACCGTTTGGGGACCGATGGGGCGACAAAAAGTGTTTCGATAACGATTACAGCATTCAAACCAAAGGGAGGGGAGGAGGACGATCTTAGATTCAGACATCCAGAGCCATGGACTAACCTCACATTGTTGGAGGCTGTAAGGAACCTACATCAGGACAATGTGGTGTTTGGAAATGCGGAAGAAAAACTTTTGCCACCACGCATCGCATTTAAAACGTGTGCACGATGCATTATCACGGAGCGACCGGCATTGTTCAATTTCTTCGTGAGCCCGTCATTCTGCCTACCCTCCCTTGGCTGGGATCTTCATCGAGTTATGTGATCCTTTTCATTTCTACAGGACAACCTATAAATTAGCGTCTCTATCGCACTGACACATCTCTCTCGACGATTCTGTCGGACGATGTGTACTAGAAAATCATTCGCGTATCGCAATTGAACGGCGGCCAAGACCCCCGCGGGAAGTCGTAAACATAAATTACTGCACGAAAATTGTCCTAGCCTGGGGAAAAGCGTCGAAAAAATATGAATAGGATGAAATTCCGCAGAGTTACGTACCCGCATATAGTGTACATCATGTTCAAGTTCCCCCCACCTTACGAAACAATGGTAGACTTAAGTCTTGAGAGGTCAAAATTGAAAACTACTAAGCGACGGCCTCTTAAAAAAAAAAATTGTTTGAGTTTATATCGATTTTTATTTTAATTTTTTAAATTTATTTCATTAATGCACATCATAATTATATAATAAACGATGAATATATAAAATAATTTATTTTGTTATTTTGTTTAAAATTTATGCAATTCGTTGAATTATTATTCAATATTTGGTAGTACAATTTTTTTTATGTATTACAATGTAATGTATAAATATTAAATTTGTTGTAATGTATTATTTTATGTCGTTAATATAGTCTAGAATCTAAATTTAAAACACTTTAAAACATTAGCCCTCAATATATTGTACCCTTGCTAAATTCGATACTGCGTTTGGATGGAAATAAATTCTACACACATCTCGTTCGAACGAAGGAGTAGCTATCGCTATCCGGGATAGATGTTTTCCACGACGTTATTTCAGTTTCAAATCACGTATAGATTTCTCCGACCAATCGCTTATTTTCTTTATTTCTTCAACCTCCCCGTCGCGACACCAAACGACTTTTGAAAATTTTAAACAACTTCAATACGTCATACGAAGATATATATTTATTCGTTTGATGCGTACAAATATCACTGATATATCATCTGCTTGGACCCTTACTGTCCCTTGTCTTATTTTCGTATCAGTCTATCAATTTTTAAATTTTTATACGATTTATATATCGCGTTTGCACTGAAATGTAAAAATAAACTGTTATCTAAAAAATAAACTATGAACTTAAAATTAATTAAAATTATATTATTTTTTTAAGTTATTGTTACAAATTGTAATTATTATCATAGCAAATTAACTCTGAGTCGAGGGAAACATGATGACAGTCATTGATTATAACGCTATAAAAATATTCATTGATATGTACAGGATTTGTTTTTAACCAAAACATATTGTGTACAAACATATTACAAAAAAATTAAGCAACACTTGTTCAATATTATTTCATTTTTATATATTATGAATGGGAAAGTTTGTTTTTAGCTCACTTTCGTGTTATTCAAATTACTGTGTGAAATTTAGATGTGCAAAAAAAAAAAATCAGATTTACGTCCCATATTATTATATCACTACAAGAAATATGAATTTTAAATGGTGTGCATACTATCTTTAGTTTATTCAGTTGTTAATTATAATATTTGATTAATTTATTTAGTAACGATTCAATTTTATATGTTTAATTAGTCGAAATATTTTATTTTTTTTTTATAAATTATTTTGTAAAATATATAATGTTTAACTAGGTTGGCACTCCGTACTCAGCTCTTATCGAGCAAACATGCTTATTAAACTTCCGCAATTCTTTTTATGTTTCACTTATATAACATTGTCGATTTTTAACAAAATTAATACCGTTGAAAAGGGAAAAAAGACGAACTATCAGTGTTTCAGGTCTCACTCACTACGGGAGTCTGTGCAGCCTCAAGGTAAGAAAAATCGCATTTTTAATTACCATTACATAAAATGTCTAACCAAAATAATACGCTGCTACGCTCGTTATCTAACCAAAATAACACGTCACTACGATCGCCGCCACAAAAGAAGCCATACAACAACAAACCGATAACTCCAATTAAAATTGTAAATGGCAATCAAATAATTAAACAAAACAAAATAATAAACGCCGACGCAGACGATTTATCATCTGTTAATTGGACATTGATATTGTCTTCTGACTCCCAAAAACGTCAGCACACCTATTACGTCTCTCAAAACCAAACAAAGCAATACATCAAGCCAGTTCACAACAAAAAATCGTTACGCCTCACTTTCTGAAAACTTATCCACTCAGGAAATGGATACTGATCAATGTCGGATTTATCAAATACCAAACCACAATTACCACTTTCAATTTTTATCAAATCTGAATTAAACTACAAAAATTTCTGCGACGCTATCAAACTATCAATCAGTCCCGAAGAATTCTTTTGCAATAGTCTTATCAATAACATAAAACTTCAAACAAAATTAGCCGATTCATTCCGAAAAGTAACTAAACTGCTCAAAGAAAAAGAAGTTGATTTTTACACTTATCAAATTAAACAAGATAAACCATACAGAGTCGTTTTTCGGAACCTATATCATACCACGACTATCGATTTTATTATCCAAGAATTAAGTGAAAATGGATTCATTGCAAGACAAGTTGCATATGTAAAAAATAAAATAACAAAAATTACCCACTACCCTTATTTTTCATAGACATTGAACCTGACCAAAATAACAAAGAAATATTTAAATTAACTTCAATATGCTACACCAAAATTAAAGTTAAAAAATCACACCCTCGACGCCAAATAATACAATGTCCTAGATGCCAAGATTTTGGTCACTCGAGATCATACTGTAATCACGCACCCCGATGCGTAAAATGTGGGGAAAACCACAATACCTCTGCCTGTTTAAAACCCACTGACTAATCACCAAAATGCGTATTATGGGAAGGACAACACCCAGCAAGTTATCGAGGTTGCATTGTGTATACAAATCTACAACAAAGACACCAGAATAATAATAAAAAAAAATTAACCAAGATTTTCAATCTGATATTAAACTATTAAATAACAATAATACCATACCTGTTAAAGAGGTCTATTGTATCACTCTAAATGATAATATCAGTACTAATAATCAGCCTCACACTCAATCATACACAGACGCATCTCGTCAATTTAATAATACAAAAATCTATGAACAAACCCCAAATTATTTTTTTAAACAATTCACCTCATTTTTCGATGATTTTAAATTAATTATTAATCCACCGATTTCACTACTCACAACGGTTATCAACAAACTCTTAATAAAAAATAATAAATAACTCCACCCAAACTCATCTCTCATTAAACATTTTACTTTTGAACGCAAACGGTGCCATTCAACACAAACATGAACTTCATAACTTATTATACGAAAAAAAAATGGACATAGCTTCATAGCTATAACTCATTTTACACCATGTACTAACTTTAAATTACATGGACTTACCACTCACGTAACAAATTACCCTTATATGCAGTCCATGCCGGTATCACAATTGTCGTCTCTTCAAGAATACGCCACTGTTTATTACCACCGTTTCAGGAACACGCAATTCAAGCAATAAACATTTAAATTAACGTTGATAGCATCCCAATTATTCTTTCTTCAGTATACTATCCCCCAAACCATAATATAAGTAAAAACAAATTCAACTCACTTTTCAGCTCTTTAGGTAATACACTTATAGCATTAGGTAACTTCAACGCAAAACATAACTCTTGGGGATGCAGGATCGAAAATCAAAAAGGTAAAACAATTTTTCAAACCATAACGGACAACCACTTTTCAGTTATTTCCCCCCTAGTCCAACCTACTGGTCCACATATTTAAATAAACATCCAGACATATTAGACTATTTTGTTACGAAACTACCAAATCACTTAACTATTTTAGCAAATAATATATGCGACCTCTCAAGTGACCATTCATCTGTTATATTAACACTAGGAGGAAACCCCGCTCATAACATTAGACTTTCACTAACAGACGGACCAATAAATTGGACTAAATTTAAAAATCACTTAGACAATAGAATAAATTTTAATATATCCCTGGAAACTTGCAATGAAATTGAATGTGCAGTTACACTTATGGTAAAATCCATTCAAAAATCAGCAAATATTAGTTCTTACCTGAATAAAAATCAAACTACCTATGAAAATGATAGATTACCTCAAAACATCCAAAAATTAATAGAAATAAAGCGTAGAATTAGAACTGGCAACAATACAGATATCCCAGTCTTAAACAACAACTTAATCAAACGAAAAATGTACTTAAAAATAAAATAAAACAATTCAAGTCAGAGGAATATCAATCATACCTAAACAATTTAAATCCTCAAAATGGCTCACTATGAAGACCAACAAAAAATTTAACAAAAACTAGGGAAAATGTCCCATCACTTCGATTTACTAACGGCATATATAGTTTAACCGACAAACAGAAGACTAATACTTTCGCTAACCAACTCCATGAAATTTTTAAACTACACCAAGCTATCGTCAACAATAATACCCACCTCAATGATATATATAATTTTCTTGATAGCCCCCTGCCAATGTCTCTACCAGCAAAACCAATTTAATCAGGCGAAATTGAATATACCTTAAAAAAATTGCCTGCTTGTGAATCCCCCGGTAACGATCTCATTACAAATAAGATATTATTTGTATTATCTCCCCAAAAAATGTATAATTTATCTAACATACATTTATAATGGAATGCTAAGATTATCATATTTTCTCTTGATATGGAAATCCGCAATAATAATCTTAATCCATAAGTCTGGTAAGCCAAAACACTTTCCTACCTCATACAGATCCACAAGTTTACTCCCTGCACTCGGTAAACTTTTCGAAAAAATTTGCTTAAAACAATTCGCCCAATTATGTTAAAAAAAGGTATCATTCCAAATATCCAATTCAGTTTTCGTCCAAAAAATTCAACCATTCATCAAATTCATCGCTTAACTGATTCAATAGTATCAGCCCTCGAAAAAAACCAATATTGTACAGCCTTATTCCTAGACATAAAACAAGCGTTTGATCGAGTTTGGTACGAGGGCTTAATCTATAAACTCAAAAAAATATCTATACTTTACTTTCTATACTCAAATCATACTTAAAAGACAGAATTTTTCAAGTACGCCAAGGTAATGAAAATTCTGACTCTTTTGATGTACATGCAGGGGTTCCACAAGATAGTGATCTATCCCTGGATTTATACAATATATTTACTTCCGATATACCCATCAACCCAAATACGACACTAGCAACTTATGCCAATGACGCTGCTATTCTGTCCATCAACAAAAATTCCATCACTGCTTCTGACAACTTACAGAAACATACTTCTAAAACTGAAACTTGGTCAAAAAAATGGAAAACAAAAATAAATGAAAAAAAATATATCCATATTAAATTTACCTTAAAAAAAATATCACTACCCTAATATTACTGTCAACAATAAAGTCATACCATCATCTGATCAAATAAAATACATATGTATAACATTAGATAAGCACTTCACATAGGGACCCAATTTAAAACAAAAAAGATAAGCAGCAAACATGAGGCTTTACAAACTTCGTCCACTACTAAAATCCAAACTAAGCCTCAAAACAAAATTATTAATTTTCAAAACAATAATAAGACCCGTCTGGTCTTATGAAATCCAAATTTGGGGACCGGCTAAACTTTCCAACATTCGTCCAATACAACTCATCAGAACATCACTCTTCGACTAATCACAGTGCACCATGGTACATAAGTAATGCTTCACTTTACAGAGACCTCAACATCACAACTGTTAAAGAACTAGCTACCACTCACTACAAAAGATTCCATTCCAAATTCGACTCCCACAATAATCTTCATATAAAAAATGTGTCTTCTCACACCCTATCTGGAAATCCAAAAGGACGTTTAAAAAGGAACTGGTCCCGTGACCTATTATAATAAATTGCTGAATTACAAATTATCAGGGTGTTGCCAATGGGCCTCTTTCCCAATCATGCTATTCGTGCCATTGTTATTCATAATATTTATCATATTTACTTCTTGTTTTTTTTAGAAGTACAGATTGTAAACTTCTTTTAAAATAAAATAAAAACAAAAGAAACTAGGTTGGATAAATTAAACAAATTTTTGTACATTTTATTATATTAATAATTTTATTTAATTTACAAAAGTATGTACATTATTTTTTTATTATATATAAGAGATATCACGTGCTAAGTCAATCAAGCATTAGTTTAACAATCAAGAAACTGAACTATTCAAATTTGGAAACAAATTTAAAATTGATTAGTGTAGAGTTGAGACGTTGATTCAAATTTAAAATTAAGAATAAATAATATATTGCTGTATTTTACTAAAATTCTTATTTTTATAATATATTATGGATTTTTTAAATGAGAAATAGTGTATTGACAATTTGTGGTTAGAATTCGGTTTATGTACTAGAATTATTGTAAATATTTGGAATTGTAGGTCTGATTTAAAAATATTATAGGAAAAAAATGTATTTTCTTTTGAAAGTTTCTATATGGATGATGATGGAATTGTTGCAGAGTGATTTATTTTAATGAAAATTTTAATATAAATCGATGAATTTTATTTGATGCAGTAGGGTTTTAGTAGAAATAGGAAGAAACATTAAAAATGAGGTAGAGTACAGTCATTTTGATAAAAGCTAATGGATTAAACCGGTATAAGAATTATTTCAACGTGTAATAAGTTTTTTGAATGTTTCATCGATTTTTATTTGTTTTCTCACTCAGTATAATGGAATTAATAAAATGCTTAATGTATCTGTTATAACTATGAATAATAGTCCAGTATCTTATCAAATGAATATCACTCGTTTCGTCATCACTTACAAATAAAATGGAAAAACAATTAAGTTCTAATTAATTTTATAATTATTGCATAGGATATGTTAGGTCTTGATTTTAATACTGTTTTTTTGTCGAACGTTTGTTGTAAATTGAGTACTTTACTGACAAGAAATATTTAAATTGATTTCTTATCTCTCGAACTCCCATGTCGTTTCGTTCGCGTTCCAGTTTTTTGCAATGATTTCGAACCCGACCCATATAATACTTTTACGTGCAGATTTATTTATATGTATATAGTTTGAATGCATATATTTTACTGTGCGTCAATGATTTCTTTGAAGTCGGGTCACTTCCCACGGGAAAAGAGAAAATTATTTTTCTTTTCCTTGTGGTTTTCTGTCGCGCATATAATGAGATATACTTGTATGGCACGTTGAAAAATAACGTACACGGATGCAGTACACAACCATTGACGTGTACATGGAGATTCCCAGGGTTGCTAAGCCCCCCCCCCCCCCCCCCGAAGTTGTAAATTAACTCCCTCGGTTTAATTTTAACTAAAAATATTGTTCAAATACGATAATGATTATAGTTCAACGCGTTTATCCCGGTTCCAATTAGTAGTGCCATGACAGTTAAGAACGTTAGAACGAATACACGGGTACGATATGAGTAACGGTTTCTAATGAACACCAAATGATTCACTGAGTAAGCCATCAACACTGTGAAGATCCTCGCATATTATATCGGTTGGCTTGGAACGTTTTTTTTAATGCTGTAATTCATAACATTTGAATTTCATCCCAGGGCGAATAATTTCATCACTTCCAAGTTTCGGACCGAACGTACGGTGGTGTACGGTTTAAATCACCGGACGACCGCGACGACGTGCAGCGGGAACGATCGAAATGAATAATAATTGCCTCGTACTCGTTATGATGATGACGGCGTCGGGGCACACGTGGGGTGATCGCCATACAACTCTTACGTGGTGTATGCCCTTCGGAGAATAAAAACCAGAGGGACAAGTGTAGGTCACGCGTGCCGAGTTAGGTAAGCTATTCCGTACGAAACGTGTATGTTTCGTGGCTTCGTTTCGCAGGTGTCGAACCAGCGAATCAACTGAACCGTGCTAATTCAAACCATATAAATAATGTGCAGTGCGCTGGGAAACGTTAACTGTTTATTTATACGTCATGGCAATTGGAATGTTTGTCTTTTGAATAGGAAGAGATGTATGTCTAAGACTATCGTTCGCACGTACGGTTATGATGTTCGAGTTTTTACTAGAAGAAAAGTTTAAACGGTTTGAATACTCGTAACTGTTTAAAACGCATTTTATATAAAACCGATGGAAAACCACGTGAATCCGCTTCTTCCGCCAATAATTTCGTCGGTACCTTCTGCGCGATACTATTATATTTGTAAGTAGACGCGCAAAACTTGTTCGAGGATAAATGCTCTCAGACTGTCGCAGCAGTCGCGTTCTGAAACTATTCCGACCGATTTTATTTTAGCCGTCTGAGAGAAATCGGCGGGAGTTACAACGATAAACTGTTTTGATGTAAAGTTTTTGTTTTCATTTAGTATGTAGGTGTATTCTTGATATTTTCCGCTGACGTTTCAAGCGGATATTTTATCTTCTGAAATTGTGCAGCTGCGTCCAAAGTATAGTTTTAAAGTATATTACTTTCATTTGTCATCGTTGTCGCAGGCCTCTTCTGAACGACAATTAAACGTTGAACAAGTTCTTTTATTTTTTTATTCTGTTGTCAACGTTCATGATTCCGTTTATAATTACAGGACATATTCACTGTTATTATTGTCTTTATATTTAATTAACGGAAAAATATTTGAAATAGTTTAGACATCATTAAACACTTACACCATCGTTTTTTAAACATAAATATTTGTACAATTAAAATGTTTGTTTCGTTTTATTAAAATATTGAAGTACCTATTTGTTGCACAGAAAAATGAATAAAAATTTTAGAGCAATTATAAATAAAGAAAAATGTTTTATATTTTGCCCAAATAATGAAAAATACTGATTTTATGTTACTAATAAATACTTATTACGAATTATAATGGATTATAAATTGATATTTTTTATACGTTTGAAAATACGAGTATTCTAAAATTTCCTTAGCCATTTGTTCTGTGTCACGTAGCATAATACAATGTTACTTTACCTTTTGGTGTCAGTTACGTCCATTTTTTTCATATTTATTTATTTTTATATTATTTCTCTCTTACAATCATTTTTGATTAAGTAAATATACTAGTTTTCTAAAATATTTAAGAGTGGATCATTCATCCAGATCTGTACCCTTTTAATCACTTTGGCAACTTTTGCAGAAATTCCCACACTTCGAGTAGTATTACTCGGATTTCAGCTGTCTAGTTACTTTCGAACGATCATTCATTTTGGTTTTTGATGTTATTTTTTCCCTACACGTTGAATCCAGTAATAATATTACAACATATTTTCAATCATATGAAATCCTTTAAAATCGAACAATTTCTATCATTATAATATGATATTGATTTATAACAAATAAACTCTGACGTGTAAGATTTCGTCAAACCAATACATTTATTTTATTTGTTAAATGGTGTATGGTTCAGTTACAATATCATTGTGAGACTGTGATACTGATATATGATACTACGATAAATTATCAAAACATTTAAGCTAACTGTACGTGTAGACGAGTATTTTTCATTGTAACATCAACATTTCCACTGTCGTTTATTATACAGACATTAGAAACGTTTTTTAATTTGTACTTTGTTAATTAGTGAACGAAAGAAATACGAAATTGTTAGTACACCAAAATTATTTAAATCTACCTTACACCTTTTCACCATATTGCAACTTTTGAAATAAGTTGTTTTTACGACTTTAATAAACGTAAAATGTTTTTATTAAGCTTAAAACTTCTTATCAACACTATCCTTAATGATTTTTAATCTAATTAACTTTTCTGAAGCATTAATATTTTTACATACTAGAACTAGAAGGTAATTTAGTTAGTTACATACTCGATAAATTATAAAATAATAATTATGTTTGAGAAATAAACTTTTCTCAAGTTTATTGCAGAGAAAATTCTTCAACTTAAAATTACTTTTACAAGTTTCACCTATGTAGAAAACAATATTCAGTTACAGCTTTATTTCATACTTGGTTTTCGTCAAATATAATAAAAGCACATGCATATGTTACCATAATGTATTTATACTCTTAAATATTTATGCTATTTGAATTCCAGTGGTGATTTGACATTTATGAATATTAATTGATATGTAAGTTTTATTTCATACCTCATTTAGAATATCGAAATATCATTTCAAGAAATTTCACTTATCTATTGTTTTCAGTAATTTAACTATCATAGCGTACTTTGCTATGAATTATCCTTAAGTAATTTATAATAAATAAATACGTCATATATAGAATCATCCAATCGTACACTATGAACTAGTATGTAACTTAAAAAAATTGTCTATTGGCTATAAAACAAATTTAGGACATCTCGACGAATATGTATATTGGTGAATGGATACATCGGCGAATGGATAAATCAGCGAACGGATATATCGGTGAATGGAACAAACGAAATAACATAATATCCTCATATTTCAAAGAATTTTTAATTATATACTCGTATCTTTCATTATCATGATATACGGAATTATTGTTTTGAGGTACTTTAGAACATTATTATGCTTATCGAATGCGTTTGTATAATTATCATCCAATTCTCCAAATACACAAACCATGTTTATATGAGTTTCAATATTAAATGGTACACACAATACTAGATACAGCCCCTGGGCTATAATATAACAGCAGTATAATTTGCGAGGAAGCAATAAAAAAACTGAAGTCTCATAATAAATAGTGTTGTATTATTTATTTAACACAAATGAACGCGTGCGCTCGATATGTTAGGCTAAAGATAAACAACATTATGTCTATTTCACATTTTACATCACAAAACGAATATAATATGCAACGATAAGATGAATATGGATTTAAACGGATCACTCATTACAATGGGATTGTAGAGTCCTTTATGAGACTTATCTGTGACGTGGCATCAGATGCCTGATATGATTTCAGCTTGAGAGTCTATAAATCCGAAAAAAAGGGCACTTGTGCAGCGTTATCATCTGTTTTGATGATATTATTTGTGTATTTGTGCCGGAGTCGGCACATTGCGGTCAGCACGTGTGACTAGTTTCAGAAAGTCTTGTTATTATAACATGCTGTAAAATAAATACTAGAAAACATAATATATGAAATTACCAGGGTTCGTAAGTTGTAGCTCTAAAATAGGTTATGACAAACGTAATGATATTTACATTTTAATGTGCATAAAGGAAATTATATACACATTAAAAAAGGTTAAATTAAAAAAAAAAAAATTATATTGATAGTGAAAAAACAAATTATAATTATTAATACGTATAATTTTTGCGATTTTTTAAATTGTTTTTTTCTTTTCTTTTATTGAGATGTCAATATATTCGTAAAAAAAATTATAAAAATAATATGATTTCATTTTAACTTCGGCATATGTAATATATTATAATTTTTAACTCACTTAAATATTTATACCTAGTAGGATTTTTTAAGACAAATATGAGAATTCTACATGTTACAAACTCAGGTAATATATTAAAAAGAAAAATGTGAAAGACTTCAGGTTGTGAGGAAGTGTATTAGTTTATTATATTTCTATTTTTTAAGAAGAGTTGTCTGGATCATTTTAACGCCGTGTTTCACATTAGCATTGAAAGGACCCTTACGAAGACCGTCGCTATACTTGTTCACTCATATAGACGTGCCTAACCTTTTTCAACTTGTGAACTATATTCGAAATTTATATTTATACTGCGGGCTTTATATATCGGATCATTTTAATAAAATATTCAATAGATAAATTATTTTGTATAATATTATCTTTGATCACTAATCAAATTTATAACTGCTATCGTATATGTTTAAAGTACTGAGTATTTCCTCGCTGGTCACTAGATTGTTTTTGTCATTTAAAACTGCACGTGTGAAAACTTCCTGATGATTTTCCAAAAATAAAACAATATGTGTATATTTACATTTTTTAGTTCTACCATTGATTTTGGTATATATCATAATCTAAAAATATATTTAGAGTATACAATTAAATGAATGGTTCTACTTTTATTTACGAACAAATGTTTTTCCGCATAAATTACACTAAGTGATGAACAATTATACTCCTTATTAAGAATTGACGTTACACATTTTACTATATATATTTAAAAATGAATTAAAAATATTTTAACATTTAATTTGATTTGTAATTCCTAAAAGTGTATTATTTTTTATTTCATTAAAATTTATATTTATTTTTTGTTTGTATCTATAGACATTTCTAATATTATAAATGGTCAAACGGGTTGGTTAGAATACGCGAGTCGTGCATCCGTGTATGTTTACGTGCACGGTTACTCTGACATTACTTATCTTTCATTCAGATGCAGATCCAAGAGGGGGAGATGTCACAAAAATCATTACTTTAAAAAAAAACCATTAAAATAAGATCCTTCGTGTTTATTCATAAATTAATGTGTGCAATAAAACAATTAATATTAAATGCCATAATTCGATTTTAAAAATCAACAATAATTAATAAATTTCAAATTTTAGTTAATAATTGACTTTTTAATTTTTTTTTTTTGTCTTTTCGATAAAATGATCACCGAGGATGGTGCTCTGTGCTGTGTGTGTTGTCCATCGGGGTACGAACAAAAAAAGTTCGAACTACACCATACACCGTATACGGACAAATAGAACTGTAGTGTGTGGCTACCTTTACGTCGCGGCGGGTCCATTTTTAAACATACACTGTCGAGCGCTACGTATGCGTTCTGGGGCCGTATGTCAATCGTCGATTGTTTTATCTTACTGAAGTCGGACAAAGGCGCGTGTTCGGATAGAATCCACATTGCGGTAACGTACATTTGTAGCTCGTGATCATCATATCCCTTCGCTGTGCACGTTTAGTTGACAGTTGTTTTGCGCGACGCAGCCGTAACATCGGACTAAGATGACTTCGTCGCGCCAATCGAAGCATCGCTCGTTGGGCATCGAGAAAATTAAGACTCTCCCCGCGCACGTATGGATCATGGTTTCCAAATATTATCGTAATAGAATAATAACTAAACTTGGTTAATTTCTTAATGTATATAATTTACTAATATTAATTTGATTAAATGCTATCGTAACTATGACTAGGTATGTATATGTTATTTACTATATAATATATGATAATTATTAAAATAATTACAATCTAATTAAAATCTATTACATGTATTACTAGGGTATGGTTACAATATATTATAAGTATTGTACATGGTCATACAAATCATATGCCATTCAAACTTCTTTTTTTTTATACCCTCATAACGAAACATCTAAATTATAATTATATTTATTATTTAATGTTATTTCTATTTTTAGTTATGAATCAACCTTATTGATCTTGCTAATATGTGATTTTGTGCATAAATCAGTAGTAAGTTATAATATTAATGAATAGTGTTCTTCTATATAGTTCGTGTTTTTGTTTATGTATATTTTTGCTGTCTTCTTTTTTATTAATATATCGTTGATATCATCGAAGTTTTCTATTGGTTCAGATATGCTGTTTTTTTTTTTTTAATTGTTTAGAATAAGAGTTGTGCATTATGATGTAAGTTATGTTTGAAAAGAGTCCTGCTAAAAGTATGAAGCTCTATCCAAATGTTTTATAAAATAGTGATAAATTGATTCCAGTATTGATTGTGGTAATAATTATTTTCCATATGATAAAAATCCCTAGAAGGCCGGATATAAAAGTTCCAAAACTTGTGAATCACCCTCACATTTTTTGTATTTAATCTTCGACCATCAATCCGAATTTTTTTTTATTTTTTTATTTAGAAAACTATCCAATCATAATCCTTAGTCAATAAACGTATATCCTAAAGATCGCATTGTGATTTTTTTCTTTTGTGCTGTTTATATTTCTTGTTGAAATAAAAGGTCCTTTTCGAGTGCATTCATGGTTTTGTAATTGTAAATTCCAGTAGTTATCAAGTATTCAGGACTTCTATAGTTTCAAGTCTAGACTGTGGAAGGTTTTAATATTTCGGGAGATCTAGTGTCCCTTATATTTGGGGTAATAGCAAACCATTCATGCTCCATGTTTAATACGGGTGGTTATATATCATTGCATTTGATTTCGATGTCATAGTTCTGTAATGTATGGGTTTTTGGTGCCATGAAGATAATTTTGTTTGTATACAAAACAGGTGGTTCGTTGAAACATGTGTTTTCTTTTGATATTTCAACCTTGACAAGTTAACATTTTAAGATCTATATAATCTTTCCTGTCTTGATGGTTGTTTATCCAGGTCCTTATCCTATTGTATATACAAATTCTGACAGGCTTTATGATGCTAATGATAGTTTGTGTATTAAATACTATTGTAAGCTTGACTATATATAACTAAAATATTATATATATATAACTGATACATACTACAATATTTCTGTACGAATGCGTTCATGTTTAATTGTTATTGATATTTTAGGTAACCAGGAATTGGGCCACAATTAACCTTTTTTCAAAAAGGTATACGGTTATCGGGCCATTATTAATTTAATATGTCATATATAAATATTGCTACAATACCTAACAGTGCACACAAAACTTTAATTGAAGTGATCGTTTCTCTTATAAAAATGTAATGAAATCATATAGAATTAATAGGGGCTACCATAGTCTTATCAAAATAAATGGATAAAAATAGCTAAAAGTTTAATTTAAAAAGATTATAGAACGTCGCGATCGTTTAGTTGATTGAAAACTATACGATCCACGTTTAGTAATATATGTTGGTTCGGTAATATATGAGTAAAATGGAATTATTGGAATTTATAACGTTGGAGACAGGAAAAAAATTATTAATTTTTAATAATTATAAATTTTCTTTTGTTCACGAGAGTCAATGTGACAAAATTCGTTGGCGATGTTTTTTATATTATAAACTATTATATTATACATTACATAATATTATTACACTATTATTATATTATTAGTATTATACTTTTTATATTATATTTAGTTTGTATATCTTGCGTATGGCATTATTAAAAAAAATTATTGTATTTTATGCATTATAAAAATAATTATTAGTTAATAAACAATGTATATTCGTATATTTTTATACTGTTCATTTATGGCCCAATCTCCGGGTGGTAAAATGTAAACAAATATTTTGTACGAAGCATGTACATAAAATGTGGCTCAATTACCGACCACCCGATATTTTAATTGAAATTCGTAATTGTAATGCACAGCATGAACCGTATAGTAGTGGTTATCGAGTCGAAATCGACGTACATAGAAATTTTTAAATTTTTCACAGTATGTAAAAAAACACATCGTTTTACAAAAGTTAAATTCTTTCTTGTGTTTTTCGGTTCTTCAAGTACTAAGATTAGAAATAATGTCCTTTATTCTTGGGACCGGATTTCGATTGGTAATTTTAAGGCTATTTCGATGACAATATTCTCTTCAGAAATTGATTTTTGAGATTTTAAAAGACATAATTTCTCATTCGTTTGCATTCAAAACAAATGCATTTTAAGTTCAACAAAAGTCAAATATTTTTCTTTTAATGATCAAAGTAAGGAAAATACCAAGAAAAATCCATTGTCCTTCTCACTACCCAGTGCAGCAATAGTTTCAGGAATACTTTCACGTGAAAAACCGTTGTCACTATCTCTCGCGTCGTGCCGTAAGTAACAAAGAACATTCTACCGGAGGTGGTTTCTGAATATACGTGCTATCCGGTAATAATATCGTCTGGTGCATGCACTGCCACCTAATAATGCTGCGTGCGCAGTGTTATTTCAATTACAGTTCTATTATTCATATAGATTACCCTGTAAGTACGGGTCCAATCGATGTATTTTTAGAATCCTTAATTTTAAACCCATTAAAATTCCTTTGATGACTTTTTCTTTAAAAACAATTCATTATTAACCTCTTTATTTAACTAATAAAACACAGTTTATTTAGTTAAGTAGTACTCTGTTTTTAATGATACATCCAATATAATTATAATAGTTTATTTTAAGAAATGTATATTTTTATTTCCATTACTTAAAAATTCACAACATGTTATAATTGTAATTACGGAAAGTTGAATTTTTTCTGCCAAGGTGAAATCGTTATAAATATCTTCATGACATGAAAAGTTTTAAATCGTCTATAAATATGAGTAAATATAAATATAAAAAATTTTAAAAAGTTTTTATTTACATTAAATATAAGGAAATGCCCCATATGAAATTTAAATTTAGGAAAATTTTATATTGCGGATAATAACCTATAATCATAAAATATTAACTATGATCATTAAAATGAATCAAAACTAACATAAAAATTACAAACATGTAATAAATCAACTTTTCTTGAAATTAAGATGTCATTATATTTTGTCTTGAGTGCCAGTGTGATATCTATTACAATTTCATTAACCTGAAAATTCAAAAATAACACTAATCAGCAATTCATAAATCTTCAAACGTTTTTGGTAAAACTGAAAAAAGAAAAATATTTCAAGTTCGTATATTATAAGTTTTCGTAAATAAATGTTTTGCAATCAATAAAATAAAATATACTATATCAAACGAACAAAAGTAATTAAAAACAAAATATGAACATTAGTTTAATATAAAAATTATAAAATAAATAAAGTAAATAAAGTCAAACTGATTCTCCCATAAATCGCTTAATTATTAACGAACAAAAGACTGCTAGAAAAAAATGTAAGTTTTAAAAAAGTTTTAAAACTCATTAAAATGTTTGATTATTCTCTTTTTTATAGTCATTTATAGTCAAATGTAAAGATTTATTAGAATTACTTAAAACCTATAACTATTCGATTGTTTGATTATTTTAGGAATTATATGAACTTAAAAATATTATAATAGGGTTGGATATTTTATAACTTAAAACTAAACAATTTTAATGTTTAATATATTTAATTATAAATAAATACTTATAAAAAGGAAAAATTATTAGGAAGGCGGTGCTAGATAGATTATGTGTGTTTCAGATTTTATACTGAACATATTATTTTTACGATTTCATGCAATTAAACAAACTACAATTATAATTTGGCTTTTAGTTTGGGTACGATTTTAGTTGATATTAATCTACGTATTACGTTGATATATATAGTTCCTTATTGGGCTTAGGCCAAACACGTTTACGAACTTATGCTGAACGAATTTAATTCACCAAGTTATTAACAGGTATATAGGAAAAAGATTATTTAGTATTATGGGATCAATAATATTAAAGATACATCTATATTACAATATATGTCACTATAAAAGCATGGAAACATTAACAATAATAACGTTTCGATTACACGTTTATTTTAATTATATATATATCACATCAACAAATGTCCCCTACCTTGCATTATTTATATCAAAATATGATAACTGTTAATCACATGAACCATGTTTCTGAAAGAGTGGTTAAAATTATAGTGTTTACTTAAATTGAAATGTGTAAATTTTATATTCAGACATCTATCGTCTTGATAATACATCACTTTTATGTTTGACTTGGAGCCTGTGATTTTATGAACTGATTTTAACACGTTTTAAGCGCATAATAAATAATGAATAGATCACGTTCGCATTGACCTTCTCTTTCGTGCTGTTCACCTAAAGTACCGATTTTAAGTTGTTACTCTGATTTATCATCACATCCAGATATATAAATATACGCTATACGTATTGGAGCGAAAATCCGCTACGTTCATTTTCAATTTGTTCGAAAAATTTTAAGGCAACGAGAAGAATTTTGACCGGAGGATTTTTTTCAGAAGTGGAGTTTATCCAAACACGCGACGGATTTCCGAATGTTATTGAAATCAATACTTTCGAAAAAATTAATTACAAGCATTTATGTAATCACTGACCGCAATGGCTGATTGATGATACTCAAAGGTATGTGGCTTTTAGTGGGATAACGTCATTGTACGTGTCGTGTTCTTCTCCATCAGCCGATGGCATTCAAGGACAAAGGTTCGCCTCAGCAATTGATGAGTTTACATTTTTCTGATCTTATCCGATTTAGACTTTTGCCTTATTGATTTTCCTGCGTATTGTTACCCTTCGTAATCACACTCGTAACTTTTTCAAGTGAACGACGTGAAACGTCAGGCGTTCATTGTTATCGTTATTTTATACCTTATGTATAGTACGACTTATATACCTGTGTACAAAGCGCGTACAGCGTTTGGAAATCGTCAAGAAAGGAAAGAGAAAAACAGTTTTTTGTCAAGACCATTTAGTTAACAATTTTTCCAAGGTAATTACTGCGAATATGGCATAAAAATATTTTGTTCTTTATAGGATACGTAGATTGCATAACGCTAATATGGGTGCACATTATATCTATATATATATATATCTACGATAAATATTAAAAACAGAAACGATACGTAGACATAATTTTTTATAAAGTAACGGTATAAAAAAGAGTTATAAGTTTACTAAATTGTTACTGTACAACTCAGTTAATGTGTTTAACATCACACACACACACACACACACACACACACACACACGCATACGAATCTGTTGCGAATGCAAAATGAAAAAGATGAATACTTTGTACGAAAAATGATGTATAGATATTAAAGGGTAAAGATGATGGCAAACGATATACAAATGCGTGCTGAAGAACCACTGATGATGTGTTTATTCCGTACTACTTTTTATATGTGAAACATAAGCGCGTTAAAGAGTCACATATTTATCAGAAAGTCTATTACCGATCCACAAGGAAACCGTCGATAAAATTGAATGATTTTGACTGCTAAGCTCAGCCGAGATTCGATCATCCGAATCAATTTTAAAATATTCTTAAAATCACTTCGGATAAATATTTTTTACAGGGAACACCACAATAGTTATAAAGTAATATTCAAATTAGTAAAAATTAAGTGGAAAATAAACAGAAAATTTTTATTTATTAATTTTTGTTGGTGAAAAAATTGTATTGGAAATAATTGACTGTTGTCGTAAATTTTTTTCGATTACTATCCAATGTTCTAATCCCTACAAAACGTTTCTGTTATAATTTTAAAGTATTAACTTTGTACAGTATTTTGATATGATGAAAATGAAATAATATTTTAGAACACAAATATAAATGATACTTAAACAGTAGGTATATTAGCTCGACGAAATATGATTTTTTTCTTTTCTGTCGTTCCGTTTAAAATAATGAAAACAAACGCTGAAGTTCAAACTGCAATCGAGGAAGGGAATAATAAACCAATTATTTAAATTAATTTAACGATCATATACTCAGCTATATTTAAATTAAAACTTTTTGGAATCGTTAAAATGTCTATATATTTGTAATTATTATAATCACCGAAGTACAGTAGCGATCGACGTTTATTTTTATTGTTTCATAGTAATAAAGGCATATATTCAAATTGTTATCAATGATTATAGCCATAATCGATATTGCTTTGAACAGTGGTTGCCGAATTTTCTTTATCAAATGTTATGAAAAGTATTTAGGTATAAAACATAAGTCGAACATTAAAAGTGAAATATTTTAGTTTAAACTATAATTCGTATTCAACCATATTCATAATGATATTGTTCTTGTCATTTACCATATTATTATCTTATTCAGCTGATGGAGCAAGATTACTATATCGTAGTGAATGGGTTTTTTTTTTCACGTATCAATACACATAAAAATTAAAATCAAAAATAATGTATTTTCGGAGGAAAAAGTTAAGAATAAAATAATAGTTAACTTAAAATAATAATAAAAAATAATAAATAATAAATAGATAATAAAATAAATAAAATAAAATAAATGATATAATAAAATAATAATAATAATAATAATAATAATAATAATAATAATATAATATAATAAATAATACGTTAACTTAATAATAGTTAACGTGAATATATCAAACAATAAAATAATAGATTAATATATTCACGTAATTGATGTTTCAATATTTTTGTTTGAACTTGTATGTTTTAATCGCAGTTTATATTTACAGTAATGTGTTTGTTCTAGTTATATCGGATTTGAATGTTGAAACAAAACCGAAATTTACTCCGAATAAACTTTTTTGTGAAATCTTAAATCGTTCTGAATTTATTTGTACATCGGTAACCGTCAAAAACCTAACATTACATTACTGCTATTGTTTGTATGATATATCAAATACCGTAAAACACGAACATCATATTATTATTATTATTACTATACGTAATTAATATTTACGTAAATCACAACTTGGCAAAATTTGTAACATATTGGCATTTGTTTTATGGGCCATACATGTGGTGGGATCAAATTAACGTAACATATTTATTTTTAGGATACGTTTGAGTTAGTTTTTTTTCGTGTGTCTTAGATAATCTAAAAATACTCATTACACTACGTGTATACGTTTATATCATTTCGTTATGACTGTGAACTGTTATCCTCGGTCGTAAATAATGTCATACATTAATAAAATGTTGATTATTATGAATATATTTGATATTGATTATTACTTGGTGTTAAAATAATAACAATAGCAGTTAATTTAACATTCATATTTATAATAATAGTTTACATAGAAAATAATTTAAAATTTGCAGTTTGTTTTTAAAAAAATTGTCATTATCACAATACAACAAACACTGTTATGTATTGTTCAAGATTTTAGTCATTACTAAAACATATACACTTTTGCGAGCGTAGGAGTGGTGCCAGACGTAAATACGACGTTGACGCCTTTGCATGGTATCGGTTCAGTCGTGACCAGCAATTTCGAAATTGATTGGTTCGCATACCCAACGACAACAACAATTGCGTACCACAAAACAGGAAAAGTTTTTCTTTCTATTCTTTTTTTTCTGTATGGCTATTAAAGCATTACCGCTGATAACTTGCGTATCGTTCATCGCTAACGATAATAAAATCGGCGTTCCCCTACGCGGGCGGAATGGAGAACGGGAATAAAATGATTAATTGCACCGCCAAAATGCAATAAACTAGAATTGGCTTTTGTATAAATTGTGTCCAATCTCGGCTGCCCATCCTTGATTTGACCCGATCGTAGACTGCTTGAACAATATATTGTTTAAATGGCTAATAGATTTCTAGCACTGTACAAAGTTTTGCGTTCTTCTTCTCTTCCTCTCCAAGGTTATTTTCAAAGCGCGTGATGCACAAAAACACACTAGTACGACGATTTGATGACTAAAATCTGTCCCGTAGTTATTGCCATTGGATTTCTTCTGAATCACGGTTATATAAATTGTACCTATCTTTATAGTTTTTATTAAATTTCTTATGGTGGCGAATTCGTCGAAGCGTATTTTTCTAATTTGTTATTGTTTCAAAAATGAATTTTGAAATTTTAAATGATTTTGAACCGATAGATAAAAGTTGTGCCTAATGAATCGAAATTCGTGTGCCATCTAAGTTTATGTTTATTTGATCAAACGCACAAAAAAGAAATAACAATAATAAAATGAAAACAGTGGTACGAGAGGCGAAAATATATATCAGTAACACACAGGTAAAAAATACAGGGTGTAGGGTATAAAAAAAATGTCATTGTTGTTTTGTGTAATAGACCCTATACAGGCGAGTTTTGTATTTACCAATAATAAACCGTCAATAAACGCATCATTAAATCCAACATACGTGTTTATAAATTCATATAAATGATGCATGCAAACATAATTTCAATAGGAATGGCGATAAATTAGCGTTTACGGTGATAGAGTGCATTGTGCGCTTACATTTAAATATGTTTTTGTAGCAATTATTATTGTTATTATTACCATTTATTAATTTGACCGAAATGTCCAGTCTCGATGTCGTTACTAATACTAATGTTCGTATATTCGTGTGCGTATGTATGAGTCTGTGTTTTTTGATATCAAAAATAACAGTTTTCAAACCATTCAAAGCACAATAGTTGTACTACACGAGTCGCGTTGGGATAGGAACTTTACAGAGTTTGCCAAAATATTGGTCATGCGCCGTCCAAAATTTACTACTAATACGAATAACTGAATTGTCTTATACATGAACACGTATTGCTCAGTGTAGCATACTATTTACATAATTTCATTCTGTTTTAAGAAATTTGTATCTTCGAGGAGTTGCTCTTTGCTCTTCGCACTCGACCTTATTCGTCTTCGCAGGAGTTCGTTTTATCATCAATCGAAAGCATTTTATCGTCGAGTTTTTCTTTTTCTTCTCTCCGCTTGTGTATTATAATTCACCCTTCGACCGTCTTCCCGTTAACGATAACATTTTCCGGTCTGATGATGCTAAATTCAAAACAGCAGCCGTTTCATTAGCCGCGGATCGGTAGTTCCACTGCTACTAAAATACACTGCATGCCCCACGAGTTGTTAATGTTTAAATAGTGAAACTATGAATATAACGTTCTGTGAGCGTTGTTTGTACAGTTCCGTTTCCACGTGCAAGCCGTAGGTGTTCCGCGATAAATGTAGGCGCTCGAGTTTATACCTTAAGTCGCGCGACGACATATTTTTTCGGCTCGTTAAGAAACTATTCTTCCTCCCGTCAAAATTTGTTAGGATTTTCAATAAAAATACACGGTATCCTTCCGAAATATTATACAGCCATCTACTACGGCGGGCGCGTGGTGCATATAGTTTCTCGCACGGGAACGCGAGAATCAACGGCTGCGTCGAGATCGTGGTGCACTGTTTTTCTTGGATTTATATCTCGCAATGCGGCGTTTAGGTCAAATTTTCGCGGCATATTACAGACCTGAACTAGATGAAGACTTGAGCGCTTTTGTTTGTAAGTATCGTTATTATTTTTTTTCTCGTGAGATTACAACCCGCTTAAAACTTCTCGGGTGCAATGTGTATTTACTCGTATTTATTGTGAAATCCTGTGTGTCCTTCGGCCACGGTGCAGACATAAACTTGCCCTAATAAAAGCTCTTATCTATGATCCCTGTGTATGGTATACGTGTATAAATTGCATGTATGCGATTCAGGTCCTTTCAGCTTATTCCCATTGTTCGTCGAGTACATATGTATATATACCGTGTGACGTGCAAATAAAATAAGAAAATAATTACGAGTATAGTGTATTTTTTCTTTTTTTTGTCATAAAAACGTCGTAGATATGACACGCTGTTGGAATATAATGATTTTACTCGTTACTGAAGTTGGAATGGAAATCGTAATTGTATATTTTGCTTGTATTGAGCACTGGCGTCGTTTATTTCGAACGGGTGGCAGTCTGTTATTATCGTTGGTCGATTATTATTATCGAATGTTATCATAACCGCGACGAGCTAAAAGCTTACCATAATATTATAACATGGTATTGTAGCATTCATTGACGAATCCGGAACGTTCGGAAAGCACATAATTTAGAGACGGTATGCGATTCGTGCTTTGTTTCCGTCTGAACACGTATTAAACCTACGACGATTCGCTACGTGCACTAAATATTTGAAAAAAGCTATTACGTCGTATGTGTGAAAAGTCCATTCATTCAGGGAAACATTGTACGATTTCGTTTGACCGCGGCCAAGATAACTTGCGCGTGGTGTGTTGCTCAGTAAATATTCAGGAGGCCGAAGGAACAAAACATATTTCGTACAAATCACTCACTCCACTGTGTGAAATGCACTCAAAAAGTCTTGGCACGTATTTTTTTTTACGGGACGGAAGAAATACGAGTAACTAATGAAGTTTCAATGTGACTTTTCTGTTTTTGTTTAGTGTGAAGTATTATTATTAATAGTTGTTGTTCTTATTGGTATTGGTAGAACTTTCGGGTCAGGTAACATGATTCGATTCGATGGCATTACATATTTTCAATTGCTGACAAAGTGACATAGGATAGGAGGGATGGAAAATCAAACTTGGCATACTTCACTCCTTTAATTAACGCAATGGGCGGCAATGCACGCCATATTTAATCTGAACCATGCACGAAACCATTGAGAAATAGTGATGTAATGTGTCTAAATATAAGATCAACCTAGTACAAACTTAATGTACATTCATAAGATAAAAAAATGAAAAGTATATTCGCCGCCCAACCATTAATTCTAGGTACGGTTCATTTAACTATTATTTTACTGAATTATAAATTATGTAAATAGTTTGAATTTATGTGTCAAGTTCAACTAAATTTAATTTTAAATGTCATCATTAAGATTTTCAACAATATTGTTATTATTAGTTTATATAAGAATTATTCGATCCAAATAAATTCATATCGTTAAAAATGATTTCAAAAATATTCCTACAACTATTTATTTAGTTTGTTAATTTTTAAAATATTTTTTCGAAAATAAATTAAGTTAAAATTGCTACAAGTATAAAATTATGACATAAATATTGTAAATACTAACGTATAATTTACGTATGACCAAATCGCTTTGCTATATTATACTTATTTTTTATAAATTTAATTATTTTAAGATTTTTATTATTTATTAATATCCCAGAGGTTATTGATTGATTGATTGAAAACTCGAGAACTAAAGCTTTATAATGGATTTGCATAAATTAATTTTGTCTACAGACCTTAAGATGAGAATCTAAATCCACTTAGTTTTTGATGTGAGATTTCTTATCATATTTTTATAATTTCTCGAATAAAGGAATTATACACAATTTAATTTATTTCTTAATCCTACGCGTTTACTTCACATGAAAACACATTTCGACTTCTCCCGTAGTCTTCAAGAGAAAGTTAACAGTCACTAAACGAATTGTTCACTATACACAGTTCTTGTGAATTTAAATGTAAATCAATTACTTACACGTCGTATGAATTTATAATTTTTATTTTATGGTTTCGTCTATAACGTATAATCCGCTCACACATATATTCGTTTGTTCAGTCATGATATTGTATTAATTAACTTAATGATATATTAATGCACTAAAAAATGCACATTGCGTTAGTCATTTTACAATTAAAAAAAGGTATTTGCTTGCTGTGAGAAATATTTAAAATATAATCGAAGTATGTGATATTAAAATGGTGGATTATTATAGTATCAAAATTGAATATGTTTTGTTGAAAACTGAAAAAAATAATAATACATTTTTATAAATTATTATAGAACATATTTATAATTATAGATAATTACCGAAAACTTATTTTAATTGTAGATCATAATGGATTGCTTATTTTTGATTAAGTTTATCTTGTAGTTAAAATAGTATACTATAGTGGTGACAATAACGTTAGTAGTAGTTATTAAATTAATTTAAAAAAATGCCAATATTTTATGAAATTATACTATTTAATTTAAAAGTTGAATTGAAATGTAAGCTCTATATAAAGAGATATAAAAGTATTCTGTAAAAGTATTACTTGTGTTAATAGTTATAAAATAATATAATTATAATATTATAACTGTTTAGTGGATGAAACGTTTATTTTGTGTTGAATAACGACAGTGAAAATAAACATTTATTCATAATTGTATTAAAATTTAAAATACTCATATTCGATAATACTCAATTATTTTTGACCTAACAGTAACCGAAATATGGAATTTTGCCCAAAAAAAGTTTACCGTCCTTGATATAATATTATAATGTTTGGTACGATTTAAAATATTATATTTCTATAAAGTTAATTTAATTAAATATATGTTTATATTAATTACTTAAATTCTTTAAATATTTATTCACACTATGATGAAGTAATCATAAACCACATGTCATCTTACATTAAACACCTAAAATATAGAAATAGAAACATATATAATATACCTTGTTCTGTGTTTAGTATACAAAACGTTTTATTGAGTGATATGTTTTACTCATCTCTAACAGAATTTTCCTTGGGTAATAAAGGAACTAGCATACACAAAGGCATATTTTGAGGATTGGGTAATGATTTTAATGAATATTTTTCAAGTTATATATGAAAAATAATATACATCTCAAAAGTCCATTTGAAATAATTGTGTTGACGATGAAGTTGACATACAAATTGTTTGTATTTATTAAAAAATGAATTATATTATAATTGATTAAAATCAAAATTAAGTAAAATAATAAGTTAGCATCACACACCAATGGAGAGCTGAAAACGTATTTAGTGAGACAATAGGTTTTCCAGAGACAGGTATATAGATCTAGGTGTAAAACTATGTATACGACGTGACAAAAACTCGTGAAAATCTTCCTAGTTCCGTTCGCATCGAGACTGTCGTCCAGCTAGCTAACGTGCAGTGCAATTAAAATACCCTGTCGTAAAGCATATATTAATATTAATATGTTTTTTTTAGGTGAAGTGATTTCTGCGCTAATGCGCGTGTAAAATACAATTATTGGTCATATGCATATATATTAAAGTTTTCAACTCATCAAGTGAGCCCGTCATCGTATCGGATGGTGAATTTGACGATTTTTTTTTTTACACTCTCTCCTCGTATGGCATGGATATTGACCTGCTGGTCCGCTTTCACGACGATCATCAGCGGACGTGGTAACGTCACACGTTGACGAGATAACGCTGTCACCATAATTGGAATAGTATCGCATCAATGATATACTCACAAAAACCAAGAATAGAAAAAACAATGTTACAAAACAGTATTAACAAATTAAATAAACGCGTGAGCAGAAATATGTTCTAGTGGGGTTCTCAAGGTTTTAAAGGATTACTGCGGTTAGTGACAGTTACCGATGGAAAATTTTACCTTTACTCGAATGAAATTTTGAGTTTCACTGATCAAAAATAGCTGGTTTCCGGGGCGAGTTTGAAACCGGACTACAGTAATAATAATAGAGGTATATCGTTGCGGGGGTTCGTGTCAGTCGCGGGCGACGGTGTCTATAGGCCGCGGAGGGATGATAAAGGATAGTCGGCCATGAACACGGTGCAGAGCTCTCACGGTGGCGGAGGATCCGGCAAGGAGAAGGGCATCGAGGTGAGTAGTGCGATCTCGACGAGCAGTTGCTGCTCAATGCACATACACGTGTACACGCGTTAATAACGATAATACTTTTGCGCATCAGTCGGTCGAGAGATACATCGATATCACAGTGGCACGCGCGCGTGTTCATGCATTTTCGTCCTTAAACGCACTCATCGGATAACAGAACAAGGAAAAAAACCTTACACTATGTCCTAACTAGTGCGTGCACGTAATGCGTGGAGACGGTGCGATGTTTGATTGCACGGCATTGAATTCTAGTACCCGTAATAACGGAAAAATTCAAAGATAACGAAGCTTATTCTTAATAGAAAATAATTATCTGAATTATAAATTACTTAAAACGAGTAAAAAATCTAAGAGATCTTCTCCAAATGTTATTTACAAAAACTGATTATGGCATGGGGTACAAAAATGTGATTAACAAATAACAAATTAAATTAAAAAACTATTTGTCATCTATTTTCGGGTGTGATGATACATATCGCACGTGACGAAAAACCAGTTATTTTATATTTAAAACTTGTGAATGTGGTGCGTTATTGTGAATTAAACGCAACCAGGACAATCCGATATATTCCTGAACGTTTGCGATTAATATAAATCGCATGCGTTCCACATAGCAACTAACATAGTATAGCATAACATAAGCACATATTGTTAGACGTGCACACGTTCTTGTCGTGCGGTACTTTTCACACGTGACGAATTCTCTACTATTAAGTTACGCGAGTTTGGCGAGTTGTTGTTCTGACAAATTGGCTTGATTCTGAAATTTATTTAGGTAAGGCATTCTGTTAAAATATGTATAAAACTCAGTTGGACTCTGCATGAGAAACAAATTGGAGGGTCATCTTTGTATGCTAAAATGCTGTGGGATATTTGAGAATGGCAGATGTGAAGCCTGTTTATTGCTACTTCTATTTTTTTCGGAATATCCAAGGAATTAGTGGCGCCATTTTTACTTTTATCAAATTATATTACTCTCCTCCTACTAATTACCAAACACATTCTGTAACTTCAACAACTTCTTTTGGAAGTGAATAAAAGACAAAGAAGGATTTTGTCTTTAAAACTTTTTGATTTGAGCTTTTGAAGCCAACTCACTACAGCATGGGTAGAGTGCATTTTCGAATTTTTCATCTGTAAACCTTGACCACGGGTCTGTTGTGATTGATAGATAAGTATAAAATGCGACAAAAAAAAAAAAAAAAAAAAACATAATAACAAATTGTAACATTCTAACGAAAAATTGGACAGGTCGAACTCTAACCCTGTAAAAGCATCACTAAACTCTGTGATCCAGACGACCAGCACGGAGCGTATCGTGCTATTTTCCATTATCGCGGTATGATGTTAATGAGCAGGAGAAGTGACCGAAGTTGAAATATTTAATGAAGTAAGACACTTAAATTGCTGTTTATGTCTGCAGCCTAGAGGTGCTTTGAACATAAATATATATTTTAGCAGACCAAATAAAACCACCGCCTACAAATTGCTTCACTCGATTTACTTCATAGCTCTAATTGAACGTAAATACGATCCTAATTTATTAATAAATATGTTCATAAATCAACTTGTTTATAATATAATAAATATTATTGTATTATATATTGTAATTTATTTTATCTAAACTCACCTAAAAATAGTGAATTCTTCTACGCACCTAATTTTTTTACCTGGACATCATCCTTGTAGAAGGCGTTTACAAGTCAGCGTTTCTAGTTATCATAATGCGGAAGAGTACTGTTATGATAAATAAAAGCCGTTTCACGATGATTTGTGAGCAATTGTGAGCTTGTGTTTCGGATTTGATCGGCATGAAGCTTCGCTTGAAACAACAAATGCCATAGGGCATTTCCAAGTTTCCGAGAAACTTTCTAAGTTGTAACTACTATTTATGCTAGAGATTTTCTACATAAATGTGCATAGTGTGAGTTTGATATTCTAAGCTTTGTAATTGTTATACAACAAATTCACTTCAATGCTTTAAAATGCTGTATGAATCATCGGGACGGTTTGTAAATTCTGATAACAGACTTGTATATTCTTAAATTTTTATTTATTTATTTAGTAAATTTTTAGTTATTTATTAATTTTTATTTATTTTTCTTTTTATTTATTCTTATTTTTTTTATTTATTTATTTTTAGTTTTATTTTATTGATTAAGAATTGATATCTAGAAGTTTTTGTTATAAGTAAATTTGTCTCTTAACTTCACTCGTTTACGCTAATTAGTTGAAACTACTGCAAAACGTATCAAAAAAAAAAAAAATAACTCCAACATTTTATCACATTTTAAAATTTTGTTTTTATAAGGTATTTAAATTGTGTGATTTTTCCATTTTTCTGTTACTATTTTATAGGTGAAGTTACAGTTTTCGATAAAACATCGATGTAGTTTTATTATCGAAAGCGTTTTATTATATATAAGAAGAGCGATGATGAGTACAGGTGAAGTGTAAGGAGAGTAGTTAGACAATATATTATATGGTTGCGTGTGTAAGACAGAGACGAACGATTTCGCAATGACGCCCATTTGAGAATCTCATATGACTAATTTCTAATTCACACGCTAACTTTATGAAAACGTAAAACTAGGGAGGAGAGACTATATTCAACGGCTGAGGAAATATTAGTTATCAAACATTACAATTTGTTGTCTATAAGTTGTTGGTCAAACACATACGCACTGCATTTTACT
The DNA here is from genome assembly GCF_003268045.1 of Sipha flava. Taxonomy (NCBI): domain Eukaryota; kingdom Metazoa; phylum Arthropoda; class Insecta; order Hemiptera; family Aphididae; genus Sipha; species Sipha flava. Next base: position 90,940 of record NW_020272899.1, read on the forward strand.
GGAAAGTCGGCTTAAATTATTTTATGTTTGAAATCGTTATGTGAAACTATCGATTTAAGTAAAATTTCAATATTGTTTTCGTTAAAAGGATTTTTTTTTGGTATTTTTGTGTATGTGATTGAATAAAGGCAATCACCAAATAATGTATATATTTTTCACCTATAGGTGTTAATGGTTGTAAATTTGGATCTAAAACAATTCGCCGTGGCTATTTCCCCTGGAGGAAATTTCACCGGAAAGATAATAAGTAGCCATGGCTATTTTTTTCGTCATATTCATAATTTTAAAAAACATAATAATAATAATAATAATAAATGGTTATAAAATAATAATACATTTATAGTATATTTTGTCATATATATAATTATAATAAAGGTTATCGATAATCATGGCAGTGAGATATTATATGCTATGTATTTTAAATATGAAATGTAGTCTCTACTGCCATATTATTGTATTATTTTTTTATATGTGTCTATCTAGATTGGCCAATTTTTTAAATTTTTTGGGTGGACTTTTTCCTGCGGTTAACTGAGAATAAAAATAATCAAGACCAGATTGAACTTTTTTTAAACAATTAATAAAAGCCCAGATTGATGGATGGTATACTCCCATTTCAATATTAAATCGTCTATTCGCAGTTTCTGCGTGATTATTAGTTTTAAACCTCGGGAATTTAATACTCCATTTTAATGGTTCCAAATATCAGCTGGAAAATATGCGAGGCGTTTACCTCTACTATTTCTATTTAACCTTCCAATATAGTTGTTTTCGTAGGCCACGAGAGATTTTAAAATAAGATAAGATAAGTAAGAAAAATCCAATAATTTCAACAATAACATAACATATAGTACTTGAGTTTATACACAATTTTTCAACCACAGCGAAATGTCTCTACGGCGAAATGTTTTCTTGGCGAAATTACCATGACAAAACGGCTATGGCGAAATGGCCTCGGAGAATTGACCTATTTCATTTTAATTGCATTACAATTTTTGTTAGAACATTAATAATAACTATCATAATCTGAAAAAAATAAATAAATTTAACTTTAAATATAATAATGATTATTATTAATCCAAAATCGATTTATTTATTACTACTCAAATATCATCTTATAGTTCAATGATATAGTTAAGAATTTAAGAACAACGTGAACATAAATGTTAGCAGAAACGTTTGTACAGTTGGTCAAATTTTTAATGGCTTTTGAAAATGTGCATTAAAAAGACGTAATCATCCTTAAAATCACAAAATCGAACCATGGAGAAAAAAAACATGGTGATAAAATAATTTTGGATTTTAATATTGGGAAAAATTTTAAAACAGCCACGGATTTACTTAACATATGATTACAACATAATTATATGTTTTATAACTGAAATTCTGTATTATAAAGCAAAGAAAAAAGTCGTATGTTTAGTGTAATGTGATGATATTTTTAAAACGTTGCAAATTATATACATATCACTTTTAATAGAAGGTACGTTGTAATATTCTCAATTATTTGTTACTTTATTTAAATTACAGTAACTCTGTGATGAAATTTACGTACATATATATTGTCACCTGATAAGTTACAAAATAATAAATAAAATCATAACTTACCTACATAACATGCTTTATAGGTTTTAAATGGTATCATTACACTTCATGTTTTAGGATATAATTATGTTTTTTGTTTCTTACGTTTTTGAACTTTTATAATAAACGCTTCTTTCAATATAACTTATACATACAAAACATAGTAAGATAAAAAAATTACATTTTACACACTTGAAGTTTTCAAATAGTTTTTGGTCTACAACACTGTCATTATTTGAATATTTGTATATTACACTAGTGTATGAATGTGTGTGTGTGTGTGTGTGTGTATTTATGTAAATGTGATTCTTTTCACGTGTGATGCGTGCTTAAGTAGTTATACGTATCATTTCTTTGAACTGGCTCGAGGTGGATCGATAAACTTCAGCGATGTAACCTGTAGTAGTGAATTCGTGCTGTGCTCGATGTGAACTAAAAATACCCCCAAGAGTCCAATTAAACGAATTATATCAGAATGAATTCAAGTTTTTAATTAAAACTGGTAGAGTTACCCGCCAATTATCCGAGTTTGGAGAAAGACCGCAGTTAAAACGTTTTGTGATTATTTCGTGTCCAATTCAACCGACTTAACGGAATTCGATGTGATGCCAAATAAAACATTAACCAAACAAAGAGCGAAGTTATTATATATTTATACATATTATTATTATGTATAATTCTTCGAGTTAGGTCTACATTACCTATTTGTTGTGTCTCTTTACTGTTGCCCGACGTTTATATTTTTTGTCTTTTTTTCATACATTTCTCTTTGCATTTGCAAAGTAAGCTTCACTATGATTGAACATTTCAATCGGGTTTTTTTTTTTTTTTACGCATTTAATTAATGACTAACTAAACGAATATTTTTGCTCACGGAGAAAAATGATGCCGTAATGAAAAAAAAGAAAAAAATTATAAACGTGATTTTCCAATTGGTAGATCCAATTTTTTTTCTTTTTCGCAACTTTAATTACGTTTTGATGCATAATACCGACGAATTCTCATCTGGTTGTGTATTTCTAATGAGAGCTACACTGTTGGGCTTCCCCTCATTCATTCTACTCGCATTTCACCGAAGTAGGGATCAAATCCAAATGAAATTACCATCTCTCTTTTTGTAATTTGAAAGTTTCTTTTTCTATAGCTTTTTTTTTACCATCTAATATACTAGTATTGCTTTTTACTCTCTAAATATTTGTTTCGTAAGTAATATTATTCAGAATATATACGTATATAAAAGTACGGAAGATACGAGAACTTTTTAGTTTTAATTTAAATTCATGAAATGAAAACGAATATTAAAGATATACACAATCAACGAACAAGAATTTAAAGAATCCTATGAATTGAATCAGCGTGCTATTTTTCAATAAAACCATTCTTAGTGAAAGATACTTTTTAAACATGTAAAAAAATAATCAAAAAAAATTTTAAATTATATCAACTTTACATATTTAGAACAAATTATTGTTTCGTTTTCGAATTATTAATATCTATCAATTAAATGGGATAAACTAATCAATGAATGTATTTATATAAATATTTGTTCGATAATTTGTGTTTTTATTCAAAGCATGTAATATTATATAGAAACAAATATATCTCTAGAACGTACTGTAATGTATATATAATAATGTTTATTGTAAATGAGTTCTCATTAAGTATTGATTATTTATATAATATTTTATGGAATAATTTGATAATTATGAAAGAAAAAATAAATCGATGAAATTGAAATTGGAGAATAGAATATATTATACTCATAATATTAATATATATTATTGAACTTAATTTTTTTAACAGTAGATAAAATAGTATATTAAACTTTGGTTTGATTATAGAAAAAAATGTATTATTTTCTCTAAATCATCAAAAATTAGAAACAATAAATAAAAAAATGTAATTAAAATTAAAAATTAGTAAACAGTTAAAATTCATAAATATATAAACAAATAGATTACATATAAAAATATTTTTTTTATTTTTAAATATTTCTACATAAGCAATTTAACTATTTATTTATATTTTAATTAACAGATTTCAATAAATAATGAAGTAGTTTTTGTGATAAAAATAAAAATACCTATTTAGCGTAGATAAATAATGAATGGATTCATTATGTTATACTGAAGCTTATTTCATACAAAACGTTCATATAAAGAAAAAAAATTAGTATCTATTTAAGGGATTTTTTTAAAAAATATTTTTCACTTTGTTATGACTATAAATTAACTAATTTATATAATTCCCTTATTTTCCCATTAATTATGTTTATATATATTTTGTAATATATAGGCTTAAACGGTGTATCTTTGTGTACGTATTGCATAATTAGTTCAACTTACAATTTATTATTAAGTGCATTTTAGGAAAACATGAATAGAAGATGTTATAATATAAAAATATTATTTTATTTTATGATTTTTTAAAAATTAAACATTATTTTTCTAAAGTGTTTTATTTTAGTGATAAAATATAATTTGTGGATTATCTGTAATATTAGTATTAGGTGAAAGTTTTAATTCTCTACGATTATTAATTTTTGAGTAATGAAAAAAAAAATCGAATTTGTTGAAAATCAATATTTGCTAATATTTTTTATAATTTTCATCAGTTTTTTTTAATGAATGAGAATAAAACTGTTGAAAAATTTTAAAATATATCTCTCGGATATAAAAAATATATGTAATATGGTATCAGAAACAAATAAAAAAAAAAAAAAAAAAATCAGTTAATGATCTGATCATTTCAACGGTGAAATAAGTATATTCATCTCTCCGATAATAATCTTGTAAATAAAATGATTTGTTGCTTATGGTTTTTTTAAGACGAACTATTTAATATTCATGAATAATTCGTTGATCATTTCGAAGTATCTGCATCGGCTCCCGTCTGTCCGCTTCGGCTCTTTCATTTCACTTGACAGTAGCCATATTTGCTCTCATCAGATGTCATCGGTATGTACATATCGGCTCCCAATCAATAACAATTTCCTTTAAAAATGTTGGCGTTTTCAATAAAAATAGTGTTGACTTAAAAAAATTAAAAATTATAAAAACCTATGGTTTGTACTTGTAGGAAACTTTTTTTTGTTTTCCTCACTAGTAATTTTTCCTTGTTTAAATTGATCAATAGATTTTTGAATAACATTACATATGTTCTGCTGGTTTTTAGTTTTATTCCTTATATTCGTACTGTGAAGCTTTATATTCGTGTCAGCCTGTATCTGCTTCAAAATATCTATAAGATTGAAAATTTTAGGATGGCTATATGGTCATGGTCAAGATTCTGTTCCACTATCATTTCATTCAACAGTTTTACGAAAGCAGTACCTACACCCACATTTCGTAAACTTCTACTACATTCCACAATGCCAAATTTATATATGGCGAGTAATATTTTATAATTTTATATTACTGATAATATATGCGATTAACTAACTATTACAATTCGTTATCGTAATGGGACCACTTAACCGATGGTAATGGGAAACGACCAGGAGTCGATACGGGCTCCTTAAAGTTTAGTGGGAGTCGATTCGACGTCATCCGATAATTTTGCGAAATGAAAAAAAAAAAAAAATGTAGATAAACTGCAATAATTGATCATGATAAAAAATATAATATGGTTATGAATAGAACTGAAAGAAAATATCCTGGTAATATGTTTGATATACAAACAGAATAGAGGGAAGAGAGCCATTTTTTGTGCATGTCGTAAATATATTTTCAAAAAATGATTTACATGTAAAAATATATTTTATTCAGCGCACTTAAAAATTTTTGTTTTTTGTGTTTTTAAATTGTAATATTCCATTTCGTTAGAATTCTCTATTGATTATCACATAGTTATTTCGATAGAACTCCTTATTATTAATCTCTGTTGATATTCCTAATAATACTTCTTTACATTAAAGGTAATAATGATGTTCATGATTTTATTATTGGTATCAAAATATCTAATCCACGGTTTTATAGGTTTTGGTAATTTTCGAAGTTAATAAACAGAAGCATTTAACCGTTAGCTGCTGGAAGGACAGCCATCGATGATCTGATCCTACGAATAATATACATATACAATAATCCGTTAGATGTCATTCCAATTATTACGATTTTGTAAATGTTCTTTCAATTTATTTTTTTTAACTATATAACTTATATACAATAAATATTATGTAACTATAATTAATATATTTTTGATATCTGCTATTATACGATCGGTGTATTTTTTTTTTTTTTTACGAAATTGATCGAACATTAAATATATATTTTTTTAAATACTTAGCTTTTCTTATCGTAAATAAGTAAATGTGGCACATATGTAATATATGTTCGAATTTTTCGGAATCCAAGTTGAGAATATACAGCGTTATATTATAATAGTTTCAAAATATTTACTTGTACAAAAACCACAAAATATTTTTGAACTTGAATATGTCGGATAAATATAATTAAAGGAGGTTATCTAATGCTACGATGCGGTTGTACTTGAATCAAAGTACGTTCAAAGTGAATATTTTGTGTCTTTATAAATTGTTTGGATGAATATTCATTATCCTGGTGCTCGACATTCGTATTATACCTTAAGTTTCAAATAAATCCAAGTAAATCGCCAAAAGTTTATTTTATTTAAAGTTTATTATTATTTAATTATTCACTAAAAGATTTCCTGCGATTTCAAAGATTTTTAACAGTACGTTGTTCATGGTTATATTTTAAGATATACATTTTCTTATTTGAAATTTTAACACACATTGCGAAATTTTTCGTTTTCGTTCAAAACCCTTTCTTAATGTACTTTCACAAGGGTCGGTTAAAAAATAAATGTGTAAAACAAATACATTGTCTATCGAGGACTTATATTTTTATTTACTTTTTTATGTACTTATTGTTCAAAACCAATAAACTTCGTGTTGAACCAAATTGTATAATACTATGTAGGTGCTTAATTCACCTTGTCATAAAATTGGAAATTTTTCGGAGACTGGGCGAAGGGCACTTTCCTTTTTTGTTTTGCTTACCTTGTCGCGCCGGAATAATAGTACACTATTAATTAAATTTTGAAAGTGGTAATAAATCATTGTAATTAATAAATGATTGTTAGCAAAGCTTGGTTCACTAGGAAAAAATTAATATAAAAATAATGGTAAAAAAGGTTTTATTAAAAACGAACTCATTGCGTTTATTTCTCTCTATTTTTTTATCATTGTTTATTGCGATTTTCTTGGAAAACGTTTGGCGTATCTTTTTTAACTTTTAATACTTCAAGCAAAACGTGTGTCGAATGATTTTAAATTAATTGATAAGAGTATATTTAATGTAAGTTGATTTTAGTGCCCGTAAAAATTCGAAAAATATATAAAAAAATGCACATAAATTGTACCTGTTAATTTTAAAACAAAAATTCGATATCTGTAATCGAATATAAAATTACATTTATCTGTAAGCCTGTGATCCTAGACCAATGTGGCAAGAATTTATTTTAAAATACAGAATTATCAATAAAATAAAAATACAATACAAATAAAATAAATACAAAAAAAAAAAAAAATAACTTATATATGTAAATATTTGGTAAGATATTCTTTTGAATTCTATATTTATCACGAAAGTGTGTTATTTATTATTTCATTGTTTTTAAGAACAGCCAAAAGTTATTATTCACGTATCATTAATTTATCATGTTAATATAAAATTGAAACAATAAAACCTTATGTCCAAAAACCAAATTAACCCCTGAATACTTGGGCATTTGTAAATTGCGCCCACATTAAGTAGGTAGTAAAAATACTATAGTAAATTACACCCGGGATTTTTCGGGGTCTAAAATGGGTATAGTAAATTGCGCCCATAGTATCTACTATCTAAGTGACCTTGATTTTATCATTACCTTGTATTTTTAGAGCCAGAAAATTTTTTCAATTATTTTAACTATGAATTGATACCTACAATGCCTGAAGATAATCGACTTAGACAATTTTCTTGTTATGTTTAAAACACGTATATTTTATTCGCTGACTTTCCTCTGAGTATTTGAGCATCAGCTTCCGCAACATTAACTTAGACAACTAAATGATAACTCGGCTTGTGAATCTTTCCTGTATTCACTGTATTTTTTATTATTAACATTTTTAACCTAACCAAAATTATTATAAAAAAAACTAGTTTATATCATAATATTTAAAAAAAAAAAATGAATTTTCTTATTTTTAAGTGAATTATGAATATGTTAAGATTTTGTATCATTATCATGCAGATAACTTATAAATTATAAGTTATCTGCATAGTATTATAATATAAAATACAATTGTAAGTTATAATTGTATTTTATATTATTAATATTTTTAACCTTACAAAAAATATTTAAAATCTATAGTTAATATCATAATATTAAAAAAAAAAAAAAAAAAAAAAAAAAAAAAAATGAATTTTCCTATTTTTATTAAATAATTTATTCATCTCGAGTAATGTTAAAGCTAGGATGACAGAATTAACCGAGTGTTGTAGCGAATGAAAATATAACAAACAATTTTTGTTAAATAATTATAATTATAGAAATAGAAATGATTGCACAAGTGGCCAGTGATGCTGCAGTTTTCCAGAGTAAGTGACTGCCGGCTGCGTGTCTATGAGTGATGGTGGTATTCGCTGCTGTTCTCCAAACGGTAGTGAAGACGATGGCTGGCAGACAGTGTTGACGGCACTCTGGTGGTGATCGCTATGGTGGTTTTTTAGCGGAAATAGAGAAATCGTGTGTATATCTGGCGGCCGGTGACAAGGGTCCAGACTGCCCGCGATATGTAGCGAAACTAAAATTGCCGCGTTTGGTGCGCAAGTCAGCTCCGTAAGGTCTTGCTACACCACGATAGTTTAGTAGAGGATTTTCCCGCCTTGAATAGCATAAGTCAACTCCGTGAGGTCTTACTACTATCGAGACAGAAGAGAGAATGAATTGTTGGTGCTCCCGGTGGCTCTTTTATAGGCCGAACTTGTCTGCAATACGGCAACGATTCTATTTTGAAATTGATGGAAGATTTCGCGGGAGCACGTGTTGACAGTTAAGATATAGATGATAATCGCGTGCGCGCGTGTTTGCAATAAGACCACGGAACTGATATAGAAGGTGGCGCGTGCCCGATTAATTTTTGCTTGATTCTATTCACAAACAAGTAAACTAAAAAAACATTTTTGGAGGACAGTGATGGTCGCCTTCTCGTGGTGTACTCTAGATAATGCTAAATGACTATCATAAAAATAATATTTTTATTGGGCACAATTTACTATGCAGAATTTTCTACCTGAAAAATACAGAGCGCAATTTACTACACAAAACTTTATAGCTAAAAAATACCGGATGCAATTTAAGTTTGCCTGAATACTTTATACTTTATTTTCTACCAATGTTTATTTTCAAATATTTATAATAATTTTTTCAAAATGATTCTTAATTTTTTTTTACGTTTAATCGTGAAATTTATTCGACCAATAAAATATTTCACTAATATTTTTGCTCTTAATGCTTTAATATGGATTTATAGAACAAATAAAAGAAATTAATGATTGATTTTTTTTTCCTGTTATTTATTTTTCATAATTCTTCATACGTTTACACTCTCGTTCGCATAAATTATAAATAAATAATTATTTCGTACGTTATATTCACTCGTTGTGTATAGATTTTCCTAAAATTCGTAGTAGATTATTGGAGTATATTTAATTTTATCGGTTCTAATCATGTGGCGACTAAATGGAAAAACTATATTAGATTTTCTACGGCCACCATAGGTGGTTTATTGAGAACATCAGTGGAATATTTTTAATCGGCTTACACGTGTAGTTTATGGTCTTCCTGGGTCAATCAGGCACACTACTATATGATATAATCTAGTAGATTTTACCATTTTAATCGAAATCTATACGTCTTCTAGGAAAAAATAAATAAAAACTCCATCATGAAATAATAATAAATCGAAAGTGTTAATAGTTTGTTAGGTCAGCAAGAATATAACCATTTACGGTATCTTAATATTGTGTTTTATTTTCATTGCAATATTATTAAAACACTATGATTTAGAGTGCTATCTGTTTAATATCGACTCGCTTTTAATTATAATTAGAAAAAAACTTTTTTGATAAAGCAATTTATTGATGAGCAATAATTAGTTCCCATAAAAATGTATATTATCTTATTTTAAGTTATTATAATACTACATTGTTATAGACATTGATAACATTTTGTTGATTGTAAAATTAAAATTCAAAACTTATTTGCTTCTGTTGAAGGTAGTAAGTTTATGCTTAAAATGTTGTTTCTAAATGTATTTAAATATTATTTATCTAGAAATAAAACATAAGCTAGTAATCTTAAGCATTTAAAAATTAATATACTTAATGGTTTGGATTAAATAACTATAAATATAAATAATAAATAATAATAATGTATATAATATATATAATAAATAATAAATATATAATGAATAATATATATAATAATAATATATAATAAATAATAAATATAAATAATTTTGACTTGTTTTTCAGTGCTTCAGAGCTTAGACCAATTTTCCAAAAACAACGTAACTTTTATTTACCAAATAAGATTTTAATAATATATATTTTAAATAATATGTACGCGATGTTATCGTTTTATTTTATATAGCCGTATCACGTTGAAGGCCTAAGGCATTTTCCCGTTTAATAGTGTACATTTATTTTATTTCTACCTAAAAGATAAAATTTCTTGTATTATTATCTTAATCGTTTGTTAAATCTTATAAAAATAGTAATTTTTTTTTTTCGAATAAAATGTATAGAAATGTTTTTTTTTTTTTTAATTTGTTCTAAATTATTTTTTACTAAGAAGTATGTAATGTATTTTAACATAGATTATCTAAGATATTTTTACGTATATCAGTCAATCAAACCATGACAAATGTTAATTTTTCAAAACTATGACACGTACTCTCACGTCTTTTCAATTCATAAAAATTATTACTTGGTTGATTTTCTTAAAAAAAAAAAAAATGAAATACTTGGCCTGAATTTCGATAACAGTTATAATTTATATGTCATAATTAAATTGGCTCTGGCCAAAAATAATCGATGGAAAAATTCCTTAAGAACTGATAATTTTAAACAAATATTTCAATTATGTAAAATTAAAATTCAACGGCTGGTTTGTTTCTTGTATAATATCATATTGTTTCTATTTTTGTAAATTGAATTGGAAAAACAATAAAAAAGGCATGTGTTTACCATAGCATATTTCCATAAAACTTTAATAAGGTATAATAATATAAGTACTATTCGTAGATCTAATAAAAAATAACATAAAATTTGAATATATATACCAATTTTCGTTATTAGAGATGTAATTTAATTTATTTTCCAACCTTCAAACGGCTCAACCAATAATTTCTTATGTATTTGACTGTCACTACAATGATTTTTCGACACGATTACTAGTATTTTTTCTTTTAATCATTTAATAAGATGCAGGGAAAAGTGTAATATTAAATGTAATGTCTAATGTAACATTTTTCTCACGTTTTATTCAATATCCCGAACTAAACGGGAAACGTATTATTAAAATTATATTAGATAATTTTTTTCTTTTTCTAAAATAAATCTTTGCATAAAGTATCTGCACCTTGTTTTTCAAATGTTTATAATAACAGAACATGTTGACTCTTCTCGTTTGGTATTATACTCACGATTGGCTGCGGAACGTAATCACAGCTCAGGTATAATACATAATAACGTCTTAATCCAAGTTTGTTTTCATTTTCCATCCCTTGTATCTTGGCGCGTCATGTTTCCCTCTCGGTGTTTTCAGTGCCAACGTGTAGCGGATGTAACTGTAAACACACTCATCTCGGCCATGTATAATGTTATATTCTCTTCGATGTCGAGTAAACGTATGCGTTACACCAACACACTAGTTCTAAGAACTCTAAATTTTGTTGTGCGTATATGTTTATGCGTATCGAGAATTTACGGGTTGATTGTGATTCAGATTTGTTTTCGAATCACATTCATTATTATGTACTTGACGAGGGCACACGGTTCAGATAAAAGACCCTTTGATGTTATGGTACTTATTTTCTTTAAGGTAAAATAAATAGTTTCGACCAATTTCCAGAGAGTTGAATCAAGAATGGATATGTTAAAAATAAAAATAAATTTAACAATAATTGGTGTATACCACTATCTGAAATCGATTAAATTTATTTTTTAAATTTATTTCAACGACGTTTTTAATTTATTTATTCTCATAGTTATCTGGAATAATTTTCAAAAGTTTTCATTTATATATTTACACAAATTGATGGTTGCACCAAAACAATGATATATTGGTAGTATTGCAGAACACGGACTTCTACACCAGATTTATCTTTCGATTTGAATACATGGTGCAAAGATAATTAATGCCATAATAATTATAATAATGATAATAATAATATCACTTTCTCATAAGAATTATAATAATATACAATACAGTCTATTTTATTGGCTTCTGTTTTAGTTTGTTCATCGAGGTGGTACATCTGAGGAATTTAATTTCGTCGTTCTGTGTACGAGAAATACATTTCTTATATTAAGTAAAATACTTATAATAGTTCATAATAATGTTGGTGGAATGAGTTTTTTCATCAAATACCTAACAACTATTTCGGTTTGTATTAAATTTTAGGGTTCTAAATTATAGTCATAAAATTTCATATACTTTTTATTTTTTAATTTTTGTTATTTTTATATAACTTCATACCCATTTTATAGAATCTATAATATTAGTTAAATGTTATATAAAAGTAACGATAATTATAACATAATAGATATTTTATATAATGATTTATGGAATGTAAGGTATAAATATTCATATTATCTTCAAGTATTAAATGCAATTATGAGTAGTAAATATTTAAACGTGTCAAACCATAAAAAATGTTAAATAAATTATACATTTTATACGAATAAAATAATATTTCAATCTAGTTAGAATTGTAATAACAAAGATAATATAAAAACTAAGATTGAAAAGTAAAAATAACTTTAAAAGTTTCTTCATCATGTTATTTGTGATGCTAATTGTATTAAGTATATTTTGTATTGTCCTCAAACGATAAATTGAAATTTATGCTAAACATAATAACACTAAATCACGTAATAAACCCTAAGAAGTGTGTGGGCGATATGCAACGTAGAAAAAATATATCAATCTACTTGTATGTATGTTAATCCATTCGATTTTGTTGATATATACGTGTATTATAATACCCATAAAAATTATTTAATACACAATAAACCTCCGATATGCGTATGAAATAGTTTTTTTAAAAACAAAATCAAGAAAATTGTGGCTGGCATTTTGTTCTACCGATCAGTATTCATCTGTCTGTGTGTATACTACGTCACTTGAATTGGGTTTTGTGGTGATTAGCGATCAAGTGATGATATTGATTTGAAAAAATTACATTTATAAAGAATTATATCGTTAAGATGACGAAGGGCTCAACACTTTTGCTGATATACTGTAAGAACCCAATACGTAAGGTATTTAAGTAGTCATATTCCCGAGAATATTATGTACAATTTTTACTGTCGTTTACGAAACAATTGTCTTGGTATAAAATGCCCTCGCATAGCATACACATGAACCACGCATAAATTATAGAAAATTTACTTAAAAATGTTGGTAGATGCGATGCAACGTGCTAACACTTACGATTTTATTGTGAATTGATGGGATTAATCATTAAGCTTAAATATAATATGCGTAGTGTAGGAAAGAATATTGAAATCATATAGGTGTTTTACTTTTTTAAATATTATATTTATTATCGTTATTTATATCGTGCGTTGTACAATGATTTATTTTTTATTTTTTATGCCTGTAACGGACCAAATTATCTACTTATTAATAGGTTTGTACTATTTATAAATGATAATTCGTATCAATACGTAAATATTTGACATCAAATTATTAGACTGTAGCTGAAAAAAAAAAAAAAAAAATTATGATGAGAATCAAAATTAAAATATAATAAATAGTCGGTGAACGCATACCAGTGGACGTTAGATATAATAGGTTATAAAGTATTAAAACATTATCTTATACTATTTTATCGGATTTAATGTTTTTAGTAAATTTAGATTACGTAACGTAATTTATTAGTTTTGATTCACTATTTTAGAGTATAATAGAAAAGTTTAGATTAGATTATACATAGTAATTTGAATTACATTATCGTATCCCTTAAGAGTAGTTTGTGCCTACCAATACGACGTTAGTATCTAAACAAGTGCATTTTATACTTTAGTTAAAACTCATATATGTTTAATTACATAAAACAGTTTGTACAATCGTTTTAATGTATAAGATTTGCTTTTTTATTATTTTTGATAATGTTGGACCTATAAGTTGAATTTTTAAATTAATTATATATATAATATTAAATGTTATTTTTGCTCGAAAATAAAATTTTCAAACCACGTTTGAATACATTTTATGTTTGAAATATAATTTTTCTAAGAAAAAATACGGTTAGGTTAGTTATTAAATCATCAATAAACCTAATAAAAAAAGATAAAAAAATATTTTGTATTTTTTTATTTTATTTAAAATATTTATCCATGACAGGAGGGGAAAATAAGAAAAAAAGTAATAATTAACCAACAAAAATATGTTATTTTTATTTTGTATCAAATGTATGAGTCATCGTCTTTGAAATTAAAAATAAATTGCTACACTTCAGTCACCTACCTATAAAACATTCAGGACTAAACAACAATTTTTCAAATACACATGTATTATACATATATTGTGTGTATACATCTTTGATGGTTTTTTAACACTCATATTTTGGGCATTTTTCCGACATATTTTATTTTACTTAATTAATAACTATTTTCCAATGCCTGTGAAAGGCACGACCTTATCAAATGCGAACGTTATGATTTTCCATTATTCGAGCATTATGGTAAGTAGTAATTTATAATTAGGAAAATCCCTTTTGGCACTAAATGACTTGACAATATTTTGAACAAGCTTATGATTTTCAATAACGTCGTGAAACTTTTTGAATGCATTGTAAGTGAAATTCATCGTTTACTGTAAACTTAGAAGGGTGAACTTATTGAATTTAACTAGAAATAGTTTCAATGTACTTAGTGTGCATAATATTTCTATTATCATCTTTAAACAATATAACTTGAAAATAAATTGATTAAACATGTTTGTCTTATAATAGTGAAGGATAGGTTAGAAAGTTATAAATTACGAAAAATGATATTATATACCAGACGAATTTTACCATAAAATTGTCAATCGGTATTATCTTTTTCTAAAATTTTAGTGGTTGTATGATTTAAAAGTGTAAGATAATGAAAAAAATAAAAATAAAATTAAGTATATTATATAAATAACATATTTTATTTAGGAAAGCTCTACTCGAGTTGTAATTTATAAAATTGCTGTTTGGCTGTCACTGTTACATGCGCTTATAATTATAAAGTTTTAAGATATAAATTAGATTTGTTTAACTGGTAGAAATGATGTCTTAAGGTTTTTAGGTGGATTTTGTTATTTGAATTAAGTACGTCAATACGTATATATTTTTCATAAACCATTTGGCTTATGTGGCGTAATGTCTGTAAAGTTTAAACTAATTGCGTTTTTATCATAGCTATTTCTTCTTAAATTCAATTTAAAGTTAAATTTGGTGGATTAGAAAATGTTTTTCCAAATTTGATAAGTATCTCTATCTACATTCCTTCGGTCAAAACTTTAGATTGGTAAAGTTAAAAACCTTAAGACCAATATTAGAGATTTTGACGGAGTTACACGATAATGTTCAGCATCTCCATCAATTCCGAACTAAATAAACGATTGCAAGATCATATTACTATATGGTTATTATATAGGTTAGGTTCGGCTGATCCGTCAAAAGTGTAGATCCAAACTTCGTAGAAATATTAAAGCGGCCATAATTCTTACACCGATTTAAAATATAATTAAGAAACGATTTATGATATAACATATTTTCCGGTTCATAGTGTTTACTGTAATATATGCTGATATATAAAACGAACTCAGCATACCGATGAGTAAATCGATATCTATTAAACTTAGAGTCAGACTATATGGACGTCTCTTTTTTTTATAATGTTACTCATATTTTGGGGTGCAAACATGACATGGATAGCTTGGACCTTGATAGCTTTTTTCTCTAACCTTGACGGTAGGTATACAATAATCGTTCATTTTCGAGCATATTTTCCGTCAATTCTATTTAAACTGACAGTTGGAAGTTCATGATCATTTAAAGTCTAGAAATTATAACCGAGTCAAAGTTTTTACTAATATAAAGGTACGAAATTCAACTGTTTGAAGAATTTTTTTAAATTTTCTTGTCGTTTTAAGTAAACAATATAGTACATCAATTATTTTATTTATTTATATTTTGAAAACAAAAATTATTCATGCAAACAATACTAATATTATTTTTATTGAGTAAATGGTGAACGGGTATTCGGTAACGTCATGACTTATTTAATGCTTATTATTCATTAGTTAATTTATAAAATGTAGGCTAATTTGCAAAAAAAAAAAAATAATAATAATAATAATAATAATGGAACATTTTTTTTTGTAAATATGAATCTCGGATAATGTGAAGGTAGAAATGCTTTCTTGGTAAAAATCAAGGCCGGGCATTAACGAGTTAAAAAGTTAAAGTTAAGTTAAAAATTTAATTTAATTTTAACTTTTTAACTTAAATAGTTAATTTTGGAATTTTATTAACTTAACTATTAACTTATTAAATGTGTTTCTTAATTAACGCAAAATTAACGAATTCATTTTTAATTTTAAAAAATAAGTTAAGTTAATTTATTTTGTTTTTAATTTTTTATATTTCACCATTTCAGTCTATTTAGTTTTTATTTAAAAAATATTTACTGTGAAAATTAAATATTTTGTATTTCACTCTGTACTCTAAAGGAACACCCTGTATACATATATAAGAAAATATTTTCTAATAAAAGGTTTAATGTTATAAATTAATAAATTAATAAATTAATAAAGTATATCTATATGAATAAATGTATATGTTAAAATATCATCCAATTATTATAACTTATTATATTTTTATTTCTTATATAATTTTAAGTTAGTTTGTATGAAATGGGTATAAACTATAAATATATAATTATTAAATTATATAAATTTAAGCTACTAAGCTGATTTCAATATTTTAGTATTTTACTAAGTATTAAATACTTAAGTATCTATTTAATAAAATATTTTGTGATTATTAAACAATCAGTAATACTAATAATACTCTATTACAAACGCACACTCATAAATAATATTAATACATTATTTTTAGTCTTTTAGGTATTAATTATTATTTATAATTCATTACTTATAAAGTTTTAAGATAAGTCACTAAGTCACTACTGTTCTTATTTTAAAAATGAAATTGTATTATATATACTGTATTTTTATAAAGTATAAAACACTATAGTCATAGTCTATAAATTAGTTTTGGGCTTGTAAAAATTAATTTAGCGTTGTATAAAAATATTAACTTTTTTTTTTTAACTAAAAAGTTTAAAAAAATGTGTATTAATTTTTAACTCTTAACTTTTTGTGATTGGTGAAAATTAACTTAACTGAGTTAAAAAAAAATCATTAATTTGCCCAGCCTTTGTAAAAATGCATTGATTTATATATTTATGTATTTATTTATTCAATCGGGATGAACCCAATAATAATTTTTAGTCATTAAATCTGTATGACTTAAATATATTTAGACTAAATGCAGAAAAAATAATGACAAAACAATACAACAACATTATTGTTATAAAAATACAATATATAATATAAATTGTGTATAATAACTAATAGTAAGTTTCTGTAGTAACCTAAAGAGACAATCAAAAGAAAGAAATTTAAAAAAATCAACCTAGACGTCATTAGCTAATTTCGACAATCTATTTATAGATACTGTATTTATGCATTGCCTATACACATGATACACACACACACACAAATATATTATATATATATATTGTACATGTAATAAATGTAAATAGCATGTAAGGCATAAATCACTGTTTCCTCAGTTATACACGAAAGAAATTCTTCCCCGTACTATCAGAGCCAACCAATATTCAAATTCCGAGTTTTTGGATAAAATATTCTTTTATAAATTTCATCAATAAGTAGGTAATACTTAAGAACTTAATTTACTATGTGAATAGAAAAATTATTTTGCAAGAGAAAAAAAAGGTTTTTATACATTTAGAAAATAATTGTTCCCTACAATGTGCAAGGCACGTACAGAACTTTTCAGAGTTGTCTATGTTAAAGTTTTATAAACAATGCTGTGCTTGTCTGGTTTATGATATGACATTGTTGTATCACAGAAACAATTTTGTAATCATTTGAATTTTTTCACCGATAAATGTACAGAAGCAATCCGTTTGTAACTGTAACATCAAAGGAATTCCGAAATTTGATAGTTGATGGCACATAGTTCAGCACGCGGCATTAATAACCAGCTACGTTCCTCGTCTCGGCGTCCTGAGAATGTTTCACGGGGTACACATTTTTATATTTTTATTTTTAAGAAGCACCAAAAGTCGTCGAACTTTTTTCATTTATCTGTGGATTTGATTACTGCGGTAGTGTTATTTTAGATATAATATTCAATGGATATTATTTGTTTTGTGTTTGCCATTTTTAAATTTATTACTGTACCGTTGTAAAAAATGAAAGGAAAAAGGAAAAATAAAATAAGAAATATCATTGAGTTTGTATCATTAAACAAATTTGTACTCATTTCGTTTAAATTACAATAATTTCTAAAATTACATCTTACGTAGTGGTTCTCAAGGTTGTTGCTTAGTTGCAGTCTAAATAAATTAACTAAATTAAATTTTCGTTTGTTTTAATAAAGTTTTAGAGCTCATACCATTTTTCGTTTACTCAGTAACTAATGGGGACAAACTTTTATGGTAAAGATAAGCTTAAACATAATTCACAATTAACTCTTTTATCAACATCATAATATAACATCACTGAAATTTCGTATAAATGTAAATACACAATTTTTTTACGATAACCTCAAAATTAAGACGAAAATAAACATCGTTAGGGCCAAAAAAGCATATTATCTCTTTGTAATAATATTTCATTGACGACAAAGTATTATAAATTTACATTTTTATTAGTCATAATTTATAATTATTTATCTATTAAAACATACATTTATATATATACATATATTATGTATAAAATATAGTTAATAGATTCTTATATTTCGATTCTGAGCAGAACAAAGACACACAATAGCTCAATCACTAATCAGGGTAGCAATGTGGTATATTGTAAGACTATTTATTTATTTTCAATTTATATAATTCCTACAATTCTTCAATTAATATTATTATAAAAGTATATTATAATATATAATATATAAAGATGATTATTTTTTTATTTATCATATTTTATATATTGATAACGAGGGAAGTATTGGGTCTGATTTTTGTTCTTTTAGGCCGATTAAAAATATGTAGTGAACGAAAAAATATCTTGTACGTGTCTAAGTGACATTGTATAATAAAATATATATATATTAAATAATAAATATCAAAAGGTTTGTTTTAATTTAATTTTTCAATTTTTTTTTTTCTGATTAGCTGTTCTTAAATTCCAATGGATTTAAAAAAAAGGAACACCTCCGAAATATTTCTTTCTTTTAATAATTTATTTGTATAACACTGTTCTTAAAATTTAACTAATCAATTGAAAGTTTCTAGTTTATCTCAGGCTTTATATAGTCTGATTTTAAATCTAAAAGTATTTTTTGTAGCACTTAAACATTTTAAGAAAAATATTTTTGAAAATGGATGAACCTTTTTTAAATGTATATGATGACGATGAAAAATGCCAAAAAAAAATTGAATGAGGTTGAAAAGAATCTAAAATATGTTATAGAAAACTTAGTTTCTTTTAATCTTCTTCTAGATATATGTACTAGTAAAAAAAAGCTCTCAAGAAAAAAAAACGCACTATGCTACACACAATATTAATGTGTTCAGGATGATTTATTTTAAACCGAAACACAGTATCGAAGAACAAATTAACATAACCTAAAAATGTAACTGATTTAATGGAAGTTGTAAAGTTAAATCTTAATGTGAAACTTATGGTAGTATAATTCACTGTACCTTATAAAAAAAAATAGTTTTTATTTTGGTTTCTGGCATTGAAACAAAAAACGTATTATGAGAAGTTCCAAAAGCCAAAAACTAACTTAGGATTTCCATTTTATATTTAAATGGAAAGTATCTTAACAAATGGATTTTCAGTACTTTACCATACTTGTAATTTTCAATAATATCAAATAACAATACACTTATTTTCAGAATATGTAGAATATATGTATATTACTGCAACCAAATAAATAACATTACATTATAGTATAAACCAAATACACTAATTTTATAATAAAACTAATTGAATTTTCTGTAAGTAAATTACTATGTTTAACATTTTTAATTAACAATTCATAAGGACATTTTTATAAAGTATTTAATGTTTTCAAAATAAATACTATTACGTAGAATGGTTTAGTTATTACTCAAAATCTCATAAAACGTGTTATTTTATGTTATAAATTAAAAATGTATTATCCAAGTAAACATCATATTCTAATTTGAAATCGTTTGGAAACTCGAGATGGATTCATATAATGTTCAATTATTTACCTTCCTATAGTCATTGGACAAGAACTATCTAGTTTGAATTAATTTAAATACTGGTTAGCGAATGTTGAAATAAATTCATTGAAAAACAATATTATGTTATCTATGTATGCAAAATTATAAAACCGTACATTGTTTTTAGAACGGATATTGTTCTTTTGTAATTTTAAATGATATTACGTGAATAAAAGCGCGTTATTATATTAAACCTAATAATATAGAAATTGAAGTGCTACTAGGTTGTTTTAAAATCGAACCAAGTTTGTATTTAAGTGTAAAATTATATTTCGATTTAGAACAGAAAATAGGAGATTTTTTAACTTTATTCATTAACATTTTTTAAAAAACTACTAAAAATATCGTTTTATAGTCAATTCAAATAATTTATACTTTGCAGGCGCTGTTTACTCAAATACATCCATATTTTATATCAGGAAAATATCGTAATATAAGTTTAATCTGTACACGGTTTCTTCTTTAGATTTCGATCTCGTTAAGCGTAGCGCATTAAGTTCACGGTGCGTATTTAAAATAACGTATTTAAAATCTTGCTTGTTATTCATCGATATCATGATGTACAAATAATAAAGGTGACTGTTGCTTATTTGACAATTCTACAAATGTAAAACTATTTTCTTAAATAAATCGATAAAGGTGAACAGTTTCGTCTGTACATTTAAATGCCGATGTACAAGTGATTTTCGCTGCACAATTACGGTCGAGCGAATTCTGAAATCAATAAAAAATGTTCCTTTGAAATATTGTTGTTAATCTGTAGTTAATTAATATGTGGTTAAAAATAAATAAATATTCAATTTACTGATAAAACGTAATTAGAAAAAATATCTTTGATTAATTGTATCACATGATAGATGATCTATGCACTTGAAATTATGCAACTATTGATAATGAGATAAGGCAAGAAAAGCAAAATACGTTTTGTGGGTGTTGTGGAATTATAACAGTTTTCTATTTTCTACTCGATTTATTAAGTGAATTGGAAGATCCTATGGTTTAATTATTACAATATCAATGCGTTGCAATTTATAACCAACCGATACCGTCTCGTAATATAATTTGATTACTGTGGTATTTTATAGGATTAATATCACGGAAAATAGCTAATTGGATTTTGGTAAATTTTTTAAATTGAGATGAAATAGACGATATCTCGAAAAACTTCTTAAATGATTCGTAATAAAATTGTATAATTTATTTAAATTACATTTCGTTCCCGTCAAGCAGCTCTTGTAAATCTAATTGGTAATTAGCATTTTGACTATGAAAAACCCGCTTCGATTAAAACGCAGTTGAAACGATTCTGACAGAAATTCGTTTAAAACATTTGGCCGTCTATAAACGTGTATTTATACACATTCGAGGACACCGTATGCGATTGATGATATCATCACGGTCCTAGGTAATGGTGATATTTGACCGTTGTGCCGAGACACAAGGTTTGTACGGTTCTCGATTTGGTATCCATCATATTGTAACGGTGTGTTACTGATAATTGAGAAATGGGTTTGTGCAATCAAGTGTCAGGACGCGGTGACGGGAAAACATTCGTTCGAGTTCGCCCACATCGGTAATCCTCAACCTCATCCTGAAACCCTTCCGTAACGAACCGTGTAGCACAAGAAAAATACAATTGGGAACCTTTCGATGTCCATGAAACCGGATTAACGTAGTGCATTGCTTTTAAAATATTGTCATTTTCAAGGAGCGTGGGTGAGGGACGGAAGGTTTAGAAATGAAACAAAATCGCTGTGTACCTACATATCATTATAACACAGCGTGTATCGGTAATGTTTGACAAATACAATCACTATTGTTCAGTTCAATAATCAAACTAAATATTTTTTCACTCATTATTATAACACTGTTCTGCAACTGTATAATGATTAAGGGTTAAATTTTAATTTTTGGATCTTAAAATTTAAAATTAAATGTTATCGTTTTATACGAAAATCAAAATAGTCTCGCATGTAAACCGGATTTTGGGGACAAAAATTGTGGGTATTAAAATTTCTTATTAATAAAAAGACATTTACTTATTATAATTCTACAAATTGTTCGAAAATAAAAATGTAATTGCCTTAATTTTGTGAAGATTTAATTAGTATATTGATAAATCATACGTAATCGACTATTATTGGTTATATATATATATATACTAGTTGACTTGACAAACGTTGTTTTGTCATATAAATTATTTCTAGAGAATATTTTGCTAGAAAAAAATAAGTAATTTAATATAGGCGTGAAAGGATGTGGTATATAATTGAAAGAGTTATGGAGTGCTGTGAACGGTGACAAAATATAAAAATGAAAAATCATCAAACATTTATTTTTTTAATAATTTATTAAAATTGATCCATTAAAATTATATTTATCGCTAATTATGACAATATTAATAAAAAACTATATCAATCCCTTAATACATCAGAGTGTACAATATTTATTTTTATCCCATCTTTCGCCAACACAAACAAACTGGATGGTTCGAGAGTATGCCACGTTAATTGTCCGTATGAAAAACATGATGTGCTCAAATTTAAGCCACAGACAGACATCGTGTAGCCTTGAGACTTATTGATAGTCATTGCAAATGCCAATCTAATTGAAAATTGAAGGAGTTTAAATTATATTGGCATATATGTGGGTATAATAGGGATTCGTGGTAATAATATATTTCCACCTCGGAATTTGCCATATAAAATTAGGGCTTCGATAACATTTTTCATTAATTTTTTAATGACTAATCACGTGCCGTTGCACAACCGTGGTGGGTTCAAGTTACAAAAAAAAATAACCGGATATCCAACCTTCAGTTGTAAATTATGCGGTGGCATGTCTGGGAAATTCAATGAGCTTCAAAACTCTGTTGGATAATTCACAGCTTCCGTAGCTATTTGTGTATTATCTATGTACATTGGGAAATATCTCGTCAATGAGAGCATCTTGCAAATCAATGATTGCGCAGAAATCGGTTGGTAATTTTATGCATCTCGTTTCATCTGTAATAACTTTCCCATCACCGATATCTAACAATTGTTTTGAGAATCTTCCGCACGCAGCTTTTTTTGATTGAATCGCAAGATCGTAATCGTTCGCTCTCCATCTTTACATACATGTCAACCATGAATTGTTAAAAAAGCTCACGACATATCACGACATCGTAGAATAACGTTATCCTGATCGCATCTAATCATCAATCGATATGCATAATAATCTTTCGAACTAACATACTTGATTTGGCTCCTGTTGCGGGACCTTATTGTTTAATATTTATGCAATACCCGTCATTTAATATCAAAAATAAAATTAATAGCTTTTAAATAGTTATTAATAGTTTTTTAATCGTTTTTTAATAGTATCATTTAATAATTCATTTTCAATTGTGCAGTCATCAATCGGGTCAAAAATTATTAAATTAAACTACGATTTATTAAACAATAGCACTTAGGAGTATAAAAAATTGATAAAAACCTATTCACTGATCTACTAAATGTATATACAAAATTTCATTAAAATCGGTTAGGTGTTTGTTTTTTCTCCGACAATCGGATGACGACGGATCGGATCGGATCGGAAGAAATACGGATCCAATGTATATGCGGCCTAAGTCGTTTTGGAGGAGTATGGTCACAAACACTGTGACACGAGATTTTTATATATATATATATATATATATATATATATATATATAACTATGAATGACTACATGAGATATTAAACTTTTACAGTGTTAGAACAATTATGGATGTTCTATAACCTCCTGTAAGTACTATATAAAGGAACAAAAGATACAACAATTTGGGTTTATAAAATGTGATTTTAATTTCAAATTAAAAAAAAAAAAATAAATTGATGAATATTAATAATACATTGCTGTGTTTTAATATTTAAATAAAAATAAATAAAATAATAGGAAAAATGCTTTTGCACTTTTCAAATCATCCCGAAACATCCTAGATACCTATTCACATGTAACATTATACTTATATATTTTTATACAAAACATTTGCGTTGACGATTTTCCGGAATCGTTTATCCCTTGTAAAATCAAGGACAACGAGTAACGGTAACTCAGATAATGGTTTTCGGTCGAGTAGAGTATTTTTTTAACCATATCACCCTCTATTTTTGACATTAATTTATGTAAATTGAAAACTATATCAATGTGATCCCCAGAGAAATGAACTCCTCGGCTACGTGAACTGGATAGCGAAGCGAAATTGATGAATAAGAAATTCGAAGGACCAATTTAACGGCCAATTTCCATTAAACTTCTAGTCCTCGAACACCCAATCAGGGCTCGGTCCCCATTGTCTACGTGGTTTTCATGCAAACCGTGCAATATACGCAGTTTACTGTTCGTAATTATCATAAGAATCAACTGTTTCGACGCCACGTGTAATTCTGATTGTAGCCTCGTGATTAAATTTGCCAGTGAAATTTACCGACTCCATTTTTTTTTTTACCATAAAACATGCGTATAGTTTTTTTTTTTTTTGTTACTGGTGTATAATTTATAATTTTTCAGTGCTCTGTTTGAGCTATCCCTTATGCATTTTCATACTCATTATTTTTCCTTTGAAATATTCGAATACATAATTTATGGATTGTAAAATATTGCAATACTATGTTTTTATAGGTAAACAGACGAAGTAAATTATATTTTCATTGATACGTGATTATCACAGTTATTAAATATCGACTGTTTCTTTATTTGTTTTTATTTTTTTTTTTTAAATCAATAATAATGGATCGTAATAATTTGATAAAAACTTAGTTTTTTGAAGCCCTTTAAATTATGACAGTCAACAAAGCATTGGGATTACAGTTGGATATCATATAAAGCAGTTGCAGTTATAATAACATTAAAATATTATTTCGATAATACGATAACGAATTGATTTTTCATTGACAGAACCGCTCACGTGGTAATCCGACGTTTAATATTCCAATTATGTGCTCTTATATTATTGAACAATCAGCTAATCGTTGATGTATTTTATATCGGATTCTATTTAATTGAGCCACGATCATTATTTTTATATTGTAGCGTACAAAGATTAACGTGTCGACGTACGCACAAACTATTTGTAATGGGTTGTTCCTAATTTAAACTTTTAATATTACGTATAATATAAATTTACGGTGTCGTTACGTGTACACTTATTTGTCTCGTACTACAGAAATAGCATTTGCATATTTATTTGTAAGTTAAGAACAAATAGTGACTGAAAAAGAAAATAACGAGTTGTGCGAGAGATTTGAATAGGTCGTTTTCATATGCATGTATGGAGGGGAGCGGAAAGCTTTTGAAGACGTAGAATAAGGACCGTGACGAGTTCTGCGAAAGCGCTGCGAAGAGAACGAGTATTTCATTTTTCTAAATTGTTATTTCGCGAAATGATCAAAAGCAATTAGTATGATATATCGCGAAAACAAAATCCACGGTATATGTATTTTTCGAGTTAAACGTATCTGAATGAAAAGTATTTCTATAATGTGGAAACATCATATCGTTACGTATAGTGTTTGATACATTTACAAGGCGATTCGGATGTATGGATGAAGTTCTGTTTCCGGCCGTGAGATTTGTTAAAATATTATTTCAATTATTACGGCGCGTGTACACCATACTTATGTTTTTGAATGAGACACCCAGTAACTTGAATCAATACAGTGTTATCTTGCGGAAAACATAATACATTGCGTGCACAATGACTTATCGCACGATGTTGGACACTCGCTGGGGGCTGTCGGAAACCATTTATTTCAACTACCCCGTATTGAAGCCAAAGTTCATGGCTAGCATATTTTGCAATGAACCGTGTAAAAAGAAAAAAAAAAACGTTATCACATGCAAATCGATTTGAACAAGTCAACGCATTGCTGTACAGTTATTATGTGACGCCAACTTCGAGTACTAGAAACGTTATCATGTCCAAAACGATCTAAATGCATTGTAATGTACTCGGCGTCGTGGTAAAGTCGATGTGTCATGATTGCATATTAAAATTTACCGTACACTCACCCGGTCTGTGTCCTGCTTGTACCGCTTTTATGATAAAATATTTATGAATGAAGCATAAACGTGGTACGTTCATGCTCATTGAAAATATATCGAATCTTGGAAAACACTGCATTTGTTTCAAAATTTGCCTACCCCTAGAGGTTAGTGTTGATACTATGCACGTTTAATACGTATACGTTTTCTGTGTTACCTTGTATACGAGTACGTGAAACATTTAGTAAATTTATTTTCCACTGGGTCGACATGGTTTAGAAGTTCTTTGTGTGGGATTAAATTTATCCGTAACTAAATTTCAAAACGAGATTACAATCTTCATTTTTTTCATTAAGTTTGTTGGTAAAGTTCGTTTTTTCTATGGAAAGAAACGCACTTAAAAACAAACGATCAAAAAAATAAATGTACTTTTCTTTAAAGCTTAAATTTCAAGAAAAATATAATGATAAAACGCAGACAATGTAATAATTTTTGAATTTAATTAAAAGTGAATCGACTCCAATATCAAAGAGTGCAAAGACGTATGGATTTTATGGAACTTAAAATTTCCTATTTAATGCATAGGTAATACAAAAATATACCTATAAGTGTATGATAACCTTTTAAGTTAAATGTACCTTTGATCCTTTTTGGGTCTCTAAAATCTAATAATATTGCACTGTAAAGTAATTAATTGTAACGTACGAGTATTTGTATTTGTATTTGTATTTGTATAAGTATATGTATATATGTATATGTATTTTTGTATATGTATTTGTATTTTATTCGTATTTGCGTAAATCATTGGCTAGCGTGCAGTGATCCTCTATCAATAGATCAATTTTTCTTCTGCTCATCCTGTTGATGTTGTACAACGTGTTCTATATTTTTACCTTTTTATTTTTACCTCATATATATATATATATGACCGATCACATTTAATAATATTATAGTCTCTTGTAAGCGTTATAGTTATATTGTAAAATGATAGTACGGTATATAGCTAGAGCTCAGATAGAAAAATAATACTTTGTAACCAATAAACGTAATGAATGGCATGTAAACGTCAAGTGCCACTTACTGGTAAAATTACCAGTTCGCTCTAAAGTAGGACTTGTACCGGTATATTTATTGTACTTTCTGACGATTGTGGATTATATGTTACACAGGTTATTGTACGATTTCAACACAATATCCGAGTCGATGTAGTCTCTCGTTCCTTAGCATTATAATATTTTATTGACACTTGCGCACTAAGAAATACCGTAACATATGCGTTCGTACAATGATCAATGTATATTTCAATAAGAGTTGCTAATTTTTTCTACATTTTATCTTATATCATGCAATTCGCATCAATGTTGTAA
Organism: Sipha flava; assembly: GCF_003268045.1. NCBI lineage: Eukaryota > Metazoa > Arthropoda > Insecta > Hemiptera > Aphididae > Sipha > Sipha flava. The sequence continues at coordinate 118,686 of NW_020272899.1, forward strand.
GATTTGAATAAAACGCGCATTACGTCTCGGTAGATTTACAACGGACCATAATCGTAAAAAAATGTGATTGATTTTTATAAACTGAAAAATCAAAACAAAAAATTGTATTTACGGTAAAATTTTATAGTATGGTATGGTTTAAAATTGAATTAAAGTACTTTAATTACTGTTTGATTTATAATAACAGTCATAAATAATATTCAACGCGTTGTATTGTATTGTTCTGAAATATAATAATGAAGACGTATCCGTAAACGTTGAAAAACATTTAAATAATGGTGAAACCACCAAGAGATCAATGGAGAAGTAATGATATTTTGAAAATAATTCAACTCGAGATAAATTCCGCGTAAATTAGATGATAAATACAATAAAAAGAAGAAGTGTAGTGTAGTTGAGTGACGGACAAATGAGAGGGTGTAAGTAAATAATGGCTTGGGTGAAATAAAAATGATACCATTATTAGAAAAAAGAGAATACTCTAATAATACCTTCAGAGGCTATGCGAAAATAATAATAATGATAATAACATATACAGTCATTCAAAATAATAATAGTAATAATAACAATATCTTTCGAATTTTCAAAACTTTTATTACGTCCTCGAGGTATTTTTATTTAAGTCAACAACAATTACAGTGAACGATATGAACGATACTTCTTTATGATCTTTACAATTCCCCCAGAGTCGGAAACAGGCTTGTGTGTCAAAACCAACCATAACGAGCAATTACAATTGCAAAGCGCGTTTATTGTTATAAGAAAAAAGATTTCTGCTGAACGCGGAGGAAAAAAGGTGAACGAAGCGAAACTAAAATATTACTGACTTTTTGATATGCTCGGTGATAATTCATAAAGTCACGCAAAAAAAAAAAAAAAAATAAATATATAAACTAACAAAAAAAAAAAAATAGACAAGGTTGACATTTTTATACCTGGCTGTAGAGCAATATACTTGGTTTTCATACACCTCTGTGTACATTTGCACTTATAAATATTTTCAGTAGTTACTACAGTTGTTGTTATCTGTGGATACGCATATATTATTACATTGTATTACGTGTTGGCTAAAAATTACAAAATCACATTACCTGCACGGGAAACAACCCTGCGCCCACCTTCGACGATATACGTAACACATTGATATACACACGCGCAGTATAAACATGTAAATTTCTACGATTTTCTCCTCAAAACGCAAACCTCTTTTTATTCTCCGGTTCATCGATTCTATAGCACGTGACATATATACACGAAAACGGGGCCCTCGTCCGTATTTGCTCAGACAAGCATTACTTCAAGTGTATCAAACTTGTATAATAGTATGTACATCATCGTTTATTATGCAATTTGTCTCTCTTAAAAGAAAATAAATACATATTTTATATTAATTATAAACCATGAATATTGAACCATACTCTACGTACTGGTAAAAAAGGAATACATAATCGATTGCGGGAGTGAATAATTTTGCTATAGTTACGATTATTATTTTGACGGTTATGATCAGGGTTCATAACTTATAGCTTTAAAAAAAGTAGTTATAAGTGCTTAAATATTCATTAAAAATACCAAAATATACAAAAAAAAAAAAAATGTATCATGTAAAAAACACTATTTTTATTTATTATTTAAAAAACAATTTTCACTTCTTTAAAAAAACATATTTTATGTATAAAAAAAATATAAACTCCTATTATTAAAATTTCGATCGCGTTGCCATATTATATAAATAAATATATAATTTAAACCAAAAGAAGAAAAATTAGTTAATTAACAAGAATTAATCATAAATATAAAAATTAATACTACTATAATTACTTTTTATCATTAAGAAAAAATATTTTAAATGCTAAAAAGTTGAAAAAGTCTTAAAAAAGCAAAATAACAAATAGCAAATTTCTAAATATGCAAGAATAAGTCTGCAAAACAGCAATTATACTTTGAAATATGCAAAAAAAATGCAACATAAAATTTCACATTTAGTTCTTAGTTATCTAAAACAAATGTATAGCTTATTTAGGTATTTCTAGGTCCTCACAAAAAAAAAAAAAAAATATATATACATAAATGCTATAAGTTATGATCCCTCGTTATGATTATACAAAAAAATTTAACCGTGTGTATGTCGTAATTATAAAAGTCATATTCTGACCGTAAACGCTGATAATTAGGTAAAAAAGAAATTGCCACCATGATAATCTATTTTATTACAAAGATTTTTCGAGACATGGGTTTTTATTAATTTTACGTTTAGTTAACATGAAAATCATAAATGAAAAGAGGAAAAAACTTCGGATTTAAGTGGCCGAGAACTCTTAACCTTCACTCTAGAAATTCTCAGGGTTACCACTTGGTAAATAATATTGCTTTTAAAGAAATAAAAAAGTAGTGCATATCAACAATACGTTATAATTTCAATTATCAGCGTCGTTTTGTAGCACGTGTTATAATTATTTATATGTATATTTCTAATTTCTATGGTATATTTGGTTTTACAGTTATATTTTATATCGATTTTATTGTATTAATTGTATTGCATTAATGTATAGAAAACTATTTCCGTAAGAAAATGTTTATAAAAAAAAAAGAAATAAATATATTTATTTAATCTGATTTATATCAAAATAATTTATTTTTTGTTTCAGGTATGTTAACTTCTATTAAAGTACTGAAATGACTATATAAAAAGGTATGTGCATATTTAACATCTGCTTCTGAAAAATAAATGAAACGATGAGTTAAGAGTGTTTTAAAATGAATATTGAAATTTTGTTAAATTTTATGGTTATATAATCGTATTCCTCTTCGAGGAAAGATATTATATGGATACACGCAACTAAAATATGTTTAATTACTTATAATTTTGTATGTATCCGTATTGTACGATTCTAGATTAAAAATAATAATTTAAAATAATATATGATTATAATAGTATTAATTGTATTATAATAATTTGTTATCGAATGTGTTTGCTATTCAATATCGATAAAATGTAAGGCATTAATACTGTGTATCAAAATTATTGGTGCCGGTTGAAATATAGGAATTACATTTTTGTCAACGGGGCATGTCAATCATTTTTCACTAATCCTATTTTGCCAGATGATTCTCGTTTAGGAGGGCATTTCTCCTGACTGCCGAAGCCGAAATAAGTGGCTAGTTATAAACTAAATAATAATAATAATAATAACTACAATAATGAATAGAGGAAGTTAATGTCGTCGTAGAAAACTAATCTGTTCATCGTCATATTTATATCGAATGACTATGTTATATTGTATTTATCAACACAATATCACGTATCAGGATACGCGTATCATATTATTTTCGTTGAGAAATTGTTGCGCCATTAACGGAGCCGTAAAGTGGTTCATATTTACCGAGAAGATCAGCGTATGGATCACAAAAAGACGACGGAATAATAAAACGAGACCTCGAGATTTACAGCACCTACTGCGAACTTGTATCCAAACGTACTGGTCTTACGGATGCAAATTTATTCATCGCAAACGGCCGCGGATAATGACGTAGAGAAAAAATAAAGAAAAAAATTCATCTCCACGTCCCCGCACGAACGGAATGTAATCGAGACGCACGTCATACCCGTGTTACTGTGTCCTTAGAATAATTCGTTTTCGACTTCCCCGGACGGTCCTGCTGACACGAGATCTGAACGGTGTACAAGAACCGTGTTGTAGCCGATCACGCTCTACGTCAAGGGTCTTCAACCTTTTTATGCAGCGGGCCACATATTATTTGTTTAAATCTTGCGAGCCGCATTCGTTGTAAAAACATGTATTATATATAAAAATTCAGTTTTATTCTTAAAATTTTTAAAATTAGGTAGGTACATTAAAAATTACAAATTAATAAATTTAATAATTTAAAAAAATTGTTATTGGACCATTTTTCTTGAAAAACGCGTTTTTCATCCGAGATTTTACGTTTTTTACTCACCGACATATTGTACAAATATTACGAAGAAAAAGTATGAAATTGAAATTTTTACACATAAAGGAGAATATTGCGCTCGTTCCACAATCGATTACGAACCCATATACAATAATAATTATATATTGGTAGGTAATTCAATTTATATTATCACATATTTCTGATAGCGATAGCTTAACTGTTATAATTTTATTGAACTAGAAAATGTAAATGCTAATTTTAAAATGTGATCGTGGGCCGCATATTATGATAGGGTGGGCCGGGGGTTGAAGACCCCTGCTCTTCGTTATAGTGGTGTTTCGCACGTGCTATTCAAACCGATGCCATCGTTAGATTTTGCGAGATTCTAGGCAAGATTTTCGATATTTTTCACAGGAAACATATATATTAAAACAATAATAGCAAAACAGGCCTACTTTAAAGTCCTTGTCTTAGTTATATCTAATGTAAAATTTTTTGATATAACAAATAAACAATTCGTAAGAATACGAACATTGTTTGCACAACAATCGGATATTTCTGTATTTCAAGGAATAAATACGTGAACGAAAATATAATTTCACTTTTTACCACATACTGTGGAAAGGTCTTGTTATCGTGCGCGTAATATTTTAATTATTTACAGTACGTAACGTATGCATTTCTATGGGAATAACAATTAAAATTCGTTGCGTGAAGTCCCGGACATGTGTACCCGGTTCACCACCCCCTTGCATCGACCCGGATCGGAGGAAATGTATGAGTGGAGCGACTGGACGCGTCGTCGTAGTTCGAACCGTCCGGGACCTCTCAAAAATCCGGGCGAGTGCGGGGAAAACGTTCGTTTGAACTTTCTGGTCGGATAGCTTTCAAAAGCCCGAAAATATATTCAAGTGCACATGATAATAATTTCAATAGTAACAATGGTAGTTACATATTCTTTGTTGCACAGTGCGTTGTCGCGACGCGCTACGAAACGGTACTGTTACGTACATTCCCAGGACGTCGGTGTGCGTCGTTATGCATACGTACAGTTATCAGTTCTCCGACCGTTGTAACATTATTGAAATAATAATGAGATTATCGCGTCCAGGCTAACAAGCCGAGTGACAAGTTGTATTAATCGTTTACGCGACCGGGTACGCCGCCGTCTGACCGAAGTGATTAAATAATACGTTGAAATCATCCCCGGTGCAATCAACTGTGCGAATGTTTACAAATTATATAATACGGTTTTAATGCACGGTAATTAATGCACACCGTGATCATTTATGAAAACGCTGAATGTGCGGTCTTGTAACCGTCTGACCAATGATAACAATAATGTTTTATAAATGTATTAATAATTGATAAAATTAAATTTCACGGTTCTACGCATGGTAGTTACATATGTAAATGAAAAATAAAGAAGAAGAAAAAAATAGTATTATTTGATGTTTTTTGTTACAAGTAACTATACTTATCGTGTACATCTAATTGTACTAAAACAATTACTGTACTTAAATTATAACACATCATAACAAATGTATTGAAATATTTAGAATCTCATAAAAAATAACATTAATGATCATTAAGAACATTAATCATTACATAATATTTTCTTAATATTATTAAGAAAATCAGATAAAAACCATGATCGACGATCACGGTTATTTGTATCTGTTTACTATTTCTCTTAAGCCGGTCCCACACGACTTCTGGGGTGCCCAGGAATTGGGCCACAATTAACCTTTTTTCAAAAAAGTATACGGTAATTGGGCCACTATTAAATTAATTGTCACATATAAATATTGCTACAATACCTAACAGTGCACACAAAATTTTAATTGAAGCGACCGTGTGTCTTATCAAAATGTAATGAAATGATATAGAATTATCAGGGGCTGCCGCGGTTATTACATGTCACCAAGTGTACACAAGATATTAATACATGGCTCACCAATAATAAAATCGTTTGTTTTGCCAGTTGGAATTTTGAGTGAGGAGGCTCAAGAATCACGCAATAAAGACATTAAGAGGTATAGAGAGTCTTACAGCCGAAAGTCTTCCAGGATTAATATTAATACTGACATTTTTCAAAGGCTGTTACTATCATCGGATCCTCTTATAAGCAGTTTCAGAAAAGTTGATAAACATAATATAAAAAAACTGCTTCCAGAAGTCGAAGATTTATTGCTAGACATAAATTATTGCAGTGATGGGGAACCAGAATACATTTCAGAATAAAAAATAATAATTAAAACAAATTGTAATATATTTTATATCAATAAAAATGTATTTCAATGATAATTGTATATATATAAATATCATAGTTTCAGTTATTTATTTTTGGCCACCTTTTTTAGTTTTTCGACCACTGTGTGCCGTAGTCTCATCAAATTAAATGGATAAAAGTAGCCAAAAGTGTAATTTAAAAAGATTATAGATAGAACGTCACGATTGTTTAGTTGATTGAAAACTATACGATCCACGTTAGTAATATATGCTGGTTCGGTAATATACGAATAAATTGGAATTATTGGAATTTATAATATGACAAGAAAAAAATTATTAATTTTTAATGATTATAAATTTTCTTTTGCTCACAAAAGTCAATGTGGCAAACTTTGTTGGCGATGTTTTTTATATTATAAAATATTATATTATTATATTATTAATATTATACTTTTTACATTATATTAAATTTTGTGAATCCTACATAGCATTATTAAAAAAAAAAATATATATAACATAATATAATATAATAATAATATTTTTATAAAATAAAAAATAATAATAATTAATAGTTAATATACGTTGTATATTCGTATATTTTTATGCTGTTAATTTATGGACCAATCTCCGGATACAATTTAAAAATATAGCTTTAATTTGTGGCCCAATCTTCGGGTAGTAAAATTTAAACAAATATTTTATACAAAGCAGGTACATAAAATGTGACCCAATTGCCGACCGCCCGACTTGTGTACTCGACGAATAGCCGTTAATTTGTATGCTTTACGAGTTATGTAGGAGGTGTTTAAATGTCAAGGATGGTGATTAATTTTTTATTCGCTGAGTCCACTGATCATTTTCTGTCGGTTTCGGATGCAACACGAGGGACTCGTGCTGATAAGAAATGAAATCTTCAATTTATCATTATTAATATCATTATTTTGGTTGTAGTCATTATTTTGAACAAAATGTATTTGGCGATTACGAGTCGTGTAGGAGCACCAGTGACGACGAACAAAGTGCTTACGATTGACAAATAATCGGCGATGACATAATTATAAATACTGTGCATCGTACAAACTTGGCAGCAAGTACACTCGTCGAGTATACGCTCACAAAATACACGAGTTATGTGCGATTGTCTTTAAAGGGTGAAAGAAAATAATACAAACCATTGAAGTTTAAAATGTTTACGACTCTAGAAATGTGGACTAGATAGTATCGTTGCTATTCAGCGTATACCAAAAATCTTTAAATGTTATTTTGACAAAATAAAACAACATAAGTTTGGATATCTCCTATTAATCAAAATGTATTATGACTGGGAGTCGATGTGGTTCGGTTATGTGACTCTTTTAGCGTAACATATATTCTTGTAGGAACATTTCAAAGTCATCTATGTGTTGTTATGTCGATTTGTTAGAAAACTTTGCGAGAAAAACTCGGCACTTCACTGAACACGAACAAAAAAAAAAAAAAAATCCCTCAACGTTTCAATAAAAAATGTGCGTTGTATTTTTAAAACTAGAAGTTCTGATTAATCGTATATATTAGTGGTACCCAACCTACCGCCCGTGAACCACATGTGGCCTGCGAAGGTTATCTAAGGTATCTATGTGGCCCGTGACAATTTTTTTAAATAAAACAAATAATTAAAAAAAAAAATAATATGATTATAAAAAAACAGTATTTTATTATTTTATTAATTTTATTTTCAGAAATTTCCAAATAGATACTTTACAATTAATATTGATATGATCCGTGGACTTAAAAAGCGAACTGATCAAATTAATGTATACCTAAAACGTTTACCTCAATCCATAATCTTTTCAATAGCCAATAAAATAAATGAAAACAAGTTCAAGAGTATTTAAAAATGCATGTTTTTTGTATTATTAGATTAATATTGACATTATTTGTACTTAAATATTTATTGGCCCTTTCAAAGACAATTATTTACCAAAATGGCCTGCCAAGGAAGAAAGGTGGAGCATCACTGGTGTGTACACATAGTATTGTATTGCAGTGCGGTAGGTTTCATTGAAAACTCATTGAGTGTTCAAAAAGCGATTTACATTATCACGTTATGGAATCCTTTTTCTCATAACTAATAAAATAAAAAAAATGTTTTAGCGATGACTATTAATTGATTTTTACATTACCAACAAATGTTTTGAAAATGACTTAAAATAGTTACAGCTGCTTGTATATTAAGTTCATTCCGAGGAATTGTCAAAAAAGCAAATATCTCAATCTGACGGTTTCATTGGTTGGCGTTTTACGAGAATTTCAACTAGAACTGTCGTGGCTAGGAATTTGAAGTATTATCAAACATTATAAACCAACGAAAATGATACACATGAAAATCTCCTTTTAAAAATATACATTTAAAATTGCGCTGTGAAACCATACATTTCGACGTTAAAATAACAGCAATTGTTTGCTTAAGTACGGCCATTATTTTTGAAATGGACTTTGTAGTTTTATGAATTAAAAAAAAAAAATATTGTTACTATAGAAATGTATGTGTGTGTGTATATATGCGTAAATATAATATACTAAATTTTTATATGCACTTGCGGGTTACACATAAAAAGTAAAACGTAATCGTTCGTAGTGCAACGTAATGTAAATTTAATATTTTCATATTCAATTTATATATATGCTTATGTTTAACTTATGTTTATTATGCATAATATTTTGTTAGGTTAAGTTACTTATATTTGATCTAATGCTTTAATGAGTTCGTTTTTATAACATCATTATTTTATGGACATTGATTCTAGAAATTGAAAAAATAACCTAAAATATAGCATATAAAATGGGTTGATTATGTTCTAAAAACATCTTATTCATTTGAGCTTAGTTTTTTTGTTATATCTAAGAAAATGTAGTGTTTTAAAATACGCAATCCATATTTATGTTTCTTAAATATAAAAAAGCTAAGATAAGTTTTGTAGAAAAACTTAAAATTCAGTACGAGCTTCATTGTTTTGAATGGAATATATTAAATGTAATGTGTGTAAATAAGGAAAAACTAATTTTACAGTGAACCGATCAATTGTTTACACATAGAATTTTTATTCCAAATCTGTCGTTAAAACGTACAATTTTTTTTAATATATGATAAATTGAAAAAATAACACGAAATAATATTATGAGTAAGTAAATGTTGTTTATAATTGAACATCCAAGAATAATAACACATTGTAGCAAGTTATGTTATATTTAAATAGTTTCAAGTTTTTTAAGTTGTATATTATGTTTTTCATTGTTTATAAATGGAACTGAATAGAAAAAGCATCCCGATACACCGTTGAAAATGCATTAGATATTATTAAGAAAGTTATAAAATTCTTTACAATTAAAATACTCGAGGAGATATATGTAAGTATTTATTAAAATAATTTAGAAAAATACGAATAGAATTTTCTGTATTTAACCGAAAGAAAAAACAAATTATTTTGATTATATTGTTAAATTATTAATTATATTAAAAGTGTTAAAAATTTGAAATATTGAAAAGTAATGTTATTATCCCGATTTCTTTCGTACAGAATGGAGGATACGTTTACAACTTAACTTATTTGAACTCAATTTTCGTATAATATAATAAAATTATGAAATAATGTTCGTAAACGTTAAAGCGTGTAAGGGAAAACTTTATGGGTTGCATGATCAACGAACACAATATTTAAGGGTAAATTAATTTCTTCGACAAATGAGTTTGGGATTTTGGTTTTGAGTTATTACGGTGTAATTATTAATACACGCATTGGGTGTAGTCCATCAATCATTCGCAAAAGTTAGGAGTTTTATAAAACAAACGAAAAACCAGCAAATTTTGTTGAACACGTCCAAACATCTAATGACTTGCACAACGTTATTATATTGAGATAGAAAAACACCCGTCGTCCTGGTATCGAAGATAGTTTTCAATAGACAAATGATATTTTAATTCTTAAGTAACATAAACACGGCAAAAAATATGTATGTACTAACTTTTATTGTTATAAAAAAAATATTTCTCATCGTGTCTTCGTTACATATTTAAAATATATGAATATTATAAAATTATAATCAATCTTATACAATACAATTTGGTTTTACGAGATCGACAAAAGATTAAACATAATTTAAGTATTTGAGAATTCTATAAAATTAAGCAATGTCATGATTATCCTAGTTTTTACCAATAACATTTAAAGTAAACTGAAAACGGTCCGCTTAACGCAGGGTATGCACGAAAAAACCCGGGTAGCTTTTCTGGTTTAAGCCCACTAATTATTTTGACCATACCCCGGCTGCTTTTTTAAATAAAATATAAATTCACTCTTATTTTTTTTAACTATTGTTAATTTTCAAGAAAATTTATCATATAAGTGTTATTTATTTTTTCAATTAAAGTATTAAAATTATTTGAAAACAATTTAATAATTATTTTTTTAATTAATTAGATACAATTAGAAGTGAAAAGTTACACACCTACGGTTAATAGAAATGTTAACAATATTTTATTTTTAATAAGGTATTATTATTAATTAAATATATATTTAATCAATGGTATTATGTAACTTTCCTGTAAATAGTTAATGAATAATCCCGACAAAAATTAACAGTTAACAAAATAACAAATACTAATAAAATTTTATAATTAACAAAAAAAAAATTTTGATTTTTTTCGGATTGGTTTTTTCAGAAAATAACCTATAAGATCACTTATTATTGCTTTTACAATAAAATCTACCATTTTATTGGGTTTTTTAGACTTTTATTTGAAAAAACTAAAAAGAACCCAACCTGGTTGAATTTTTTCTATAAGGTCCAAGTTTTTTTCAGGTTTAACGGCTGTATATATAATATCTTCAACGTTGCAGAAATTGATCTATCCATAAATTAAATCAAAACTTAATTAAAATAAATCGTATACTATGAAAAACGTAATAAAAATAAATATACGAAAATCGCGTAGGCTTTTAAATTATAATATCGTAAGTTTTTTCACAGTTAAGTTTTAATCTCCTCGTGGTTATATTTTTACTACTGCAAGTCTCCTCGAAGTATATTTGCATTATATAAAATGCAGTCATAAAAAATATAATGTAGAAATATCATGAAGTCATGGTAAAAATATGAATAATATAAATGGTTAGTTTAGAATAATTTTTAATTTTTAGTTCTCGATATTGCAGGAAATTTGTATAAACTATATTAAAATTAAAGAAATAAGCGACGAAACATTTTTTCATGCTGTATGAGACATCTTTTCAATTTTTTCATTTTGTTTTCTCTCATCGTAATATTATTTTATTACTACTGTGGTTTGCCCAAAAGATCACCGTGATAAATATTTAATAGGATTTTATGAAAATCTCGTAGTAGCGATACCAATTACGTGTATTGAACTTAAAATCACATCTAATATGGTTCAATCAACTCAATATTAATTGATTTCTGGATGTCTATCAAAAACTCATATGCATGCGAGATTTAAAAATTTGATCCGACCGATAGCGATGAAATAAATAAAAAATTATTCGTAATACACGACCTGGTTGAATTTACGAATCGAAGTCACTCAGAACAAGTAAATAATGTAAGAGCTGTAAAAATATACAATGCTCTTTATCGTCAATACCCGTTTGTTAATGCCTGCCGTGAAATTCAATCGATTTTGGCTTAAAAATGTCGATACAATCGAAATGATATTAAATTTTACTGTCAAGTACAAACATCACTTTATCAATTAATGGTTTTATAATAGCAGTTCTTCCAAAAACTCGAATTGTAAATAATAAAAAGACAGTGAGAGAAGAAGAAGAAACTGTGGCGGAGAAGTGTGCATAATATTCACCGTAATCAGATGCCAAAAAGGAATTAAATATATTTGTCTATTATCTTCAGCTCTTGAAACGGTCATCCTGGTTAGGATAAAATTCTCTTTGAGCTGTTGAAATGTTCTTGAATAACGATTTTTAAATCATTTTAGAAATAATTAATTGATTGTAACTCTAACATATTGTCGGTATAGGTATTTAATACATTTTTAATACGAATATTTGGAAAAGTCATCAAGAACTAGTTAAACATTATTCGGTTGGCTGTATAGTATTGCAGTCTTAAATTGCCAATGAGTTTGGAAACAGTTTCAAATAACTGTTATTATTTTTAGAAATTGACTTGCGCCAATCAAGAAAACAGCATAATGTTATGATTAAGTTCGTATTGATTTTTCAAGTTTGCATAATGTAAATTTTAAAAACAAGATTACGAATACAAATAGGTGTATTTATGTAATACGTATATGAATATATCATTCAATAGATAGCAACTAAAAAATTCAGCAACTCATTTGGAAAAATGGAGTACTAGATACAATTTCTGAAGGAAAATATTTATAATTTAAGCTTGACAAATTGAATCTGTCTTATGCATTGTTGTCGTCTGAAACATATAACTACTGGTAAAGCGTAGTAGTTTGGCCTGTAACGGATTACCGAGATTTTTTCACTTTCTGTTTCTGATTATTTCGCACTAACAAGAGTAGAATCTTGTATATTTCAAAACATTTCGAGTAATACTATGAATATGTACACAGCGCGTCATTTGTCCTATATGTGTAGTTTCATGCTAGTTGCATAATCCGAATTATTCTAAGTCTTCTTGGTTTTGATGTGGACTATAATTATCTCCCATTGGTTAAACTTTATTATAACGATGAGAAAAATTAAAACTGAAATTGGTATAAAATCAATCAATACAGTTGGAAAACAAATTGCATTTCACAATCCGAATAATAAAATGATTCATATCATTTGCGAGTAAGATAATTTGTGTTCGAAGAAAATTTGAATTCTACCAATAATTCTACAAGTCATAGAAGTATATTGTATTGGCCGGTATATCGGTTAAACAGATGTGATTATTGAGAAAATAAATAACAGTGGATAATAAAACAAACAGAGAAAAAATGTCAAATGATACAAACACAGGCCAAACTGGAAGAGAAAAAATCATAACAAATCGTAGTGATTGAGTGTAAAATTATACAAATTAAAAGGTAAAAAAATTAAGTAAATTCTTATGAAATTGAGTTCTACTGAGAAAATCAGAAGAAAAAAATAAAAAGGAACGTGACTAGATGCATAATATGGTTAAAATCTCATTTAGAAAATAAATAATAACTTATAGAATACGAAAAGTTATTTGTTACTAACGAACAACACTATTAAAATTATCTAAATACGTCAACACGAATACCTACAATAGCGGGTACATAAATAATACTAATTACATTTATACAATTTATTGGAACGTGTTTGTTTTTTAGATATAAAAAATAGAAAATTAAACAATATCAAAATTATTTAAAGTTGGTCAAATTTAATAAAAATAAGGTACTTTGATTTATATCCAATGCATCGAAATGCGGAAAATATGCCAGTTTGTGTTGTGTTTCTTTTCTTTTCTTGGTAACCTTTTGCAGATAATACTGATAAAATACTGAAGAAATATCCGCCATTACAGGTGTTTAGCTTCGTAAAATTGATCTCGAAGTTATTCCGATCAACTTAATATTGTTTAGAGAGTAGAAATTACTAAAACTGCATAATTTGAGTAAAAAAGTGTTTAAATTTCTTATAAGTCTACGAAGAGAAGTAGAAAACGAGTTAGCCAAATCCAATTTATTTTAAAACAATATTTTTTTAAGTCTAGTTTGGAGCTTTGGAAATAATGATATTACGATGGCCTTTTTCGAAAACTTTGCTGATAAGATTTAACTGATCTAAACTAAATTAGTCAGTTTCGACGGATTATTGATGGTGAAAAGTTAAATTTTGTTTTTTCAATTCAGTGATATTTTTTATTCAATTTTTTTTATATGATTATTTTCTGAATTTGAAATAAATGTTCAGTTAGGAGTATATGTCCAACTTCAAGTCTGAAAGTCCTAAATTTGAATAATTGCATCCACTTTTAATATCAAAATTTTTTCCGTAATCTAAATAGTTAAAAAATATATATAGTTTCATATATACTATTACTGTTTTGTCGATTTTAATGGAAACATTAATTTCGATTGTGAAAATAAAATTGTAATCAAGAATTAAACTACATACATGTGTATACACATAAAAAACATTGGGGAGCCAATTGTTTTTAATTTATAACGATCAAAAATGGCGAAAACACTATATTTGATACGACGTATAAACTATGTCCGTTACACAAATATACCTCGGATTCCTAACTTCCCACTCGTCGATTTACTATAAATAATTCTCGAAAATTACATGAATCGAAGGGGGTAAATCAAACGTCAATACGATTTTTATCTAATTCAATTTCATCGGAACTAAATTCAATTATAAACGAGTTGATGACATGTAGGTTGATATAATAAATTATAATTTCAAAAAAAAAAAAAAGGAATGAATACGAAAAAAAAAAAATTAATTTTTAAATATATTTCTTGCTACAGTTGACATTTTTTTTTTTTTAAATCCTAAGATTGATTAAATTTATTCAATGGCTCTCTATTTGTCCCTATCCATTATAGCTACTTTTAATTCCTTATAATTGGTTTTCACTGTTTTCTTCTATGTTCAGTTTCATAAATGGTGTTCTTGGTCTACTTATTCCAGCTTTTCCTTCTATCTTTCCTTCTATTATTGTCGTTATCCATTCATTGTTTCTCATAATATGTCCGATCCATTTTTTCCTCCTTTCTCTGATTGTCTTCCATATTGTTTTTTGTTCGTTCATTCTTAGGTATACTGCCTCATTAACTTTCTCTGTCCAAGTAATATTCTTTCAGTCTTAATTCAGTGTTCTTCTCCAACACCATGTTTCAAATGCTTCAATTCTTTTTCTTTCCACTTTGAGTATCGTCCATGTTTCTGCCCCATAGATTGCTATACTCCATACAAAATCCTTTATAAGAGTTTTTCTGGTATTTAAGCTAACAGTATTTGTCGTAAATAGGTACTTCTTCTTGTTAAATACCTCTTTTGCTTGTGTTATTCTGCTCTTTAAGTCCATCTCGCTTTTTCCATCATGTCTTACTTTGCTTCCTAAATATGTGAAACATTGATCAGTTCCCTGCTTCTCATTTTCAATCGTTATATTTGAAAATAATTCTTGCTTGCTGCATAATAATATTATTGCTTTGCTCTTATTTATTTTCATTTAATACTCTCTACAGCTATCATTCATTTTTATTAACATGTTACCTAAATCTTCTTCACTTTCCGCTATCATTGATATGTTATTTGTAAAACGCAACCTTTGTACTAGCATACCATTAATTTTTATTCCTCCAATTTTTTCGACCTTTAATTGATTTAGAATACTTTAAATATACATATTAAATAGTGTTGGTGATAAGTTACACACTTATCGAACTCCTTTTTCAATATTTGCTTCTTCCCATGGTTTACTTCCTTTTTCTGTTATCAAATCCTTTTCATTTAAATATAACTTATGAATAATTCTTTTGTCAAAAAAAAAAAATCTCATTCTTACTAAGAATACTGTTCTATAAAATCAGCTTGAATACGTTTAACGAATATAATACAGTATAAAAACGTCTATATAATAGCACTGACCGTCACGGTAAGACATTGGCGCTTCACCGATAGGAATAATAACTATGAAACTATTGAAACTATCTCGAACTATAAGAAATGACGATTTTCAATCAATGTCTCTATTGTTTATGTGTCCTACGGGATTTCCATTGTTATTATCTATAACTATAAGCCATCGAATGTATTGTGAAGAATCATCAAGTCCTTTCCTAGAAATGTAAACGTATAAACTTATATTTGTATAAAATGTTCGTATATTCTGCCGTATAACTTACATTATAAGAAAAACTGAACGTGTTCGATCAATGTAATATTACGATTTTTCAAGACTGAACAATAAATTATAGTATTATACGTAAATCTTAAAAATACTGCACGGCTTGATGTCAATAACGTCGCAATAAATACATGATCCTAATATAAATGCTGTAATACATTGTAATGAATCGATATAATTCCTCGTGCGTACTTGGGTCGTTTTGATTAAAATCAAACGTATGCAGTAGTCGTCGTGGTGCATCAGAATACTTTTTTTACGACCAAAAAAACCCATTACGTCGCTAACACAATGTGACTGTGTGTGTATGTGTGTGGAGATGAGAGATGGAAGAAAAGTTGCCGAGGGTATGTTTCGTTGTTGCGTCTAAATAAGGCTGGATAGTCAAGTTTCGTTTTTATTCGGACGGATAAGTCAGTCATCCGTTTCATCGATTGTAAACGAGATAATTCAATCAAAACGAACAAAACACGTACTACTCACGTACCCACAAATTCGGTTCAATACGTAAACGCACCGTGGCGGTGGTCGGATACAAACGAATACGAGCCTTGGAAAATGTTTATTCCGATGGTTTTCACGAAAGAAAAAAAAGCATATTGGTATATCTTGAATTCAAATGAATGTTCACGCCCGGATTCGTCATCTTCTTATGTAAACTACGATAACCAGTATCGAGTGCAACTTTTCTATAGGGAAACTAACTGATTTGCTCGCAGAACAAATAAATTAATCGATGGCAAAATGAAAATTTTGTGAAAAACAAAATCAAACGAAACTATTTTTTATTTATTAAAAACGTTTACATAAACGTGTATGAAATAGAATGTGGGATAATTTATGTATTTATTTTTTATTCTTATTGGTTTCTGGAGTTATATAAATCGTATAAAACCACTATTATCGTTATAAGTTTAAACAATCGTGTCAGAATATTTCCCCCCATACACGCACTGTTTACGCCTCAAATACTTTTTCATATGAAATATTTTAGTAAATGGAAAAAAAAATATTTTAAGGTTCAAATTCAACTAACTAAAATTTATCATAATAGCATTTGCGAGTTAAAGATTTCGTTTTTGTCAAGGAAGTATTTATAATTAATTAATTAATTAATTTTATTTTAATACGGGCCGCAGCCCAAAGAACAGAATATAAATTTAACTTAATATAAAAGTGTAGTAGACATAAAAATTAAAATAAAAAAGGAAATAGATAGAGAAAAATATCAAACGTGATCTAAAAACTAAAAGACGGATCCTCATTGGCAATACGCATCATCCTATTTAGTGGTTTGTTACGGGAATAATTTGTAGTACATAGTGGAATACTGAAAGAATAGGAAGAACGGGCCTGGACACAGGGAATTTTAAAGTTGACTTTGGATAGAAGTTCAGGACAGTCGATCGACCCATTGATGAGTTTGATTAGGAAGACATTGTTAATCGTGATACGTCTATTGGCCAAAGATTGTAAACCTAACCTGTGTATTACTGCATCATAATCATGAGGTCTATGTTCAATATTTAATAGATATGCTGCAAAACTGAAAAACTTTCGTTGGACCCTTTCAAGTTGATTCATATTGCTTGCAGTCTGTCTTGAGTCTGACCTCTGTAAAATGATTTTGAGCAACATTTGGAGACATTGAAGTCCAAACCAATATTTACAACCCAGGCATCAAGTGTGCACAAGTCACTTTGAAGTAATTGACAGTCATGTACTGAAGGAATTTCTATAAATAGCTTTAAGTCATCTGCAAATAGTAAGAATTTACTGTGGCGAATAACTTTTTTTATGTCATTAATAAACAATATAAAAAGCAATGGGGAAAAATGGCCACCCTGAGGTACCCCTGACGGCGTGTTTAATACCTGTGATTTGTTAGATTTGTTACCAAATATTTTTACGAATTGTTTGCGATCGGATAGATAAGATCTGAACCATGATAACAAAGGCTCCCCAAACCACTGCTAGCAAGAACTTTCATAAGGACAGAATGGTTAACCCTATCAAAAGCTTAAATGAAGTCGGTGTAAATGACGTCAACCTGATTCTTTTTTGCAAAAGCATCAAACACATAATTAGTAAACACATGATTGCACGTGCTAACTGACCAGTTAGGGCGAAACCCATGTTGCTCATCTATTATGATTTGATTTACCGTAGGTTGGATACAACTTAAGACTAAAGATTCAAACAGTTTACCTATGTGACTGATGATAGTTATTGACTTATAGTTAGCTACATTCGAAGTATCACCATAATACTTGAACGGGCCTATTACAGTTTTTACGGTGTAACCATTGTTATAAATATTTATTCAGCAGTAATAATCACATGATTTAAAGATAAAAATTGTAATACTTCAACATTTCGAAATTATTTTTATCTCACTTCCTTCAGCCCAATAGCAATGCATTAACTCGAATAATTTACGACCGGCGACTTTAACTAAGATGAAATCGTGTGGCACAACTCCCAAACAAAAGTCTTTAAGCAACTGACTTGTTTAATACCATTAATAATGTTATACAAAGCATTAAATTTACATACTACCGTATTAGTGAACAATAATTTACCCATTCAACTAATTCATATTCAATAAATACATTATATTTGATGTACTTTTTTCGTACCAGTTTTCCTTTGTGCACATTGAAGTAAAATACGTTGGATACCTTACATATTATAATTTTTCAATTGGAGTATTATGACACTTACTGTAATGATTTAGAAAAATTATTTATCAAATGTTTTGTCGAAATGAGAGTTTCAATCGGAGAATTATAATTCAGATATATTTTCACCGTTTTTGTAATTATTATTGTCTGAATATTTCAACGAGGTCAAATGCGTGCGTGGGTAGTATTTTGTTTTATAATGATGTTCTCTTTTGTGAGAAAAATAACCTAAATAAATTGTTAAGAATAAGACTTTGTCATAGATAGTGTTACATACATTTATTCTATCTGCATTTGCTACAATGTATTCTCTGTTAATTGAAAAACGACGAGGAAAAAACCAAACAAATAAATAACCTCATCGTTCATTAGTAATAATATAGTATAGTTATGGAATTCAAAGTCGATTAGTTTCCTAATTTATTATCAGAAATCTAACTGTCTATATTAAGTTATTATATTTCAAAAGGTCTTGGATATTAATTTTAAAACATTTGAACTATAAGCTCTTTGAAGATCACAGTGCAAATGCATGTATTAAGCCTACAAACAATACCATATAATAATTTACATTTATAAGCAAATATATACGTGTACAATCATAGTTGACACATTTATGTAAATAAATAAAAAAAATATTATTGTAATAACAGCAGTTTTAATGAAATTATTATTGTTATAAAATTAATCTAATTATATCCATTGTACCGATTTCAATGAATATAAAAATATGTATATATTAAAATTGTATATTATTATTATATTGTAGTATGTATATATTTTAAAATCTAAATACAGTTACTATTATAAAAAAAAATAAAGTTCTAAGATAATTAAAGAACAAAATTTATGAAACGAATACACTTATTTTTTATGAGACGAATTAAATCGTTTCAATTAAAATAGAATAAAAGAAGTATCATCATTTTTATGATTTTGATCATATCGTAATCCCATTGATATTGTTCATTAAATTATAATATCACGGTAAAGTTTAATTAAAACATCAGGAGCACATAGTTGACTGATGGAAATATTTCAATTTTAATTGATGGTTTATTTCGTTTTATTCAAATACTCGAATCCTGGTAACACAACATGTTTTATTTCGGTGTTAAATTCTATATTCAATGTGAAAATAATGTACTATATTTACTTCGGATATTGTTGAAGTTTACCTAATAAAAAAAAAAATACCAAATTCCATTGTACAACACTTCTTTTTTTACAAACCATTTGAGTTTCAGATTTTCAATTATTACATTTTTAATATAATACAAGAAATTATATTTTTAACTTATTGTGGCTAATTTATATAATACAATAATTAAAATAGGTATATCAAACGCAATAAAGAATGATAATCAAATAGGTTTGATATTGTGTACCGGTAGGTCAATCACTTAAGTGGTATAATACCATCGATACAAATAAGTAGGGCTTGAAGTCTAACACTCTTGAATTACTGTAAAACTCCTCCTCCCCCCCAAATAAAGTATAAAGTAAGTTATAAGAAATATAATGATTTTTTTTTATCAGTTTAATAGGGAGAAGCTTGAGGCACCCTAAACATTTTTGGCTATTTGCGTCTATGTTTAATACGAGGTAAATTTTATAAATTTTATTGGGGCGTGGTTATGTAAAATATGCAATGAAAATAAACAATTTATACATTTTAAAACTATTTATTTAAAGTCCGATCCATTTACAAGTTTTTATTGCGCACTGAAAGTCCGTAGGATAACAGAAATAGTGCAACATTACCCAATCATTTCAATGGGTTTATTTTTTGTAAAGCATACAAGCTACAAACTCAATACATCCATTACCTTGACGATAATCATATTATACTATATTTTATAAAACAACCATATTGAATTTTATTATAATGGAAACACATAAAATCCTGATCGGTTGGTCACAACTTGACACGTATAATATTTGTAGGATATCGTTTTAAAAATAATACGATGCTTTAATTAAAATTAAAATATACGTAAATAGGAAGTGTATGATTTGTTATGAACCGTGTCATAAGAAAGTAAGTTGCAACCAGAGTAGGTAATTTTAATATTATGGATATTTATTGCTCGAAATATTATAAATATGTCATAATATATTCCTGCGTATTTTACAGTGAAAAAGTTTTTCAGATTTTGTTATTGCATTTGGTCATTAATTAAAGTTGATGATACCTCCTCACTTAGTGTACACATGTAAATACAAAATTAAACGACCGCATAATATTAAAATTGTAAATCTTTCAACTAAGAAGAAAAATACATGCCGTTACATTTGTATAGATGCTAAGTATATTTTTTATTGAACGAAATGCATACAATTTTAGATTTACTTTTTTTTTTAATTTTTCGCAATTCCATGTGCATTAAGTCCTAAAAATATTCATCTTTTCCAATGATAGTGCAATTACAACTTAAATACTGTGATTTTAAGTATTTTTGAAAATTTTTGATACCTGTTTCTATCAGAATCTATCTAAATCTGCCGCTTCATAGAAATTTTCTAAACATTATCATTAAAAGTTTAGATAATTATTATTTAATAATAATTATTAATATGTTATGGGTTGTAAATTGAATACCATCGCATAATGTTTTTTATTTTATCTTGAAAGTATTACAACTAGTAAACTATTCCAAGACGTCATTTTCAGATAGTTATTTTATATCAGCGTTAATCAATATTATAATTATATATTTTAAATGTGTATATTTATATGTGTGAGCATACGTACAGGTATGGCGAGAGGATGGAGCAGAGATGGCTACAGCCCCGGGGCCCATACCTCCGAAAGGGCCTGTCATCTCAGCCTTTTATACAAAATTATTTTATAGTTTCATTTCCAATATTATAAGACGCACATTTGAATACTTTTATTTTACTAAAGTATATACAACTAGTAGGTATGTATATTTTGGCCAAACAAGTGTAAGTAAAGAGGCCTGCAACCAATCAGCCTTGGGGCCCTCAAAAGTTCTCGTCGGCCCTGCGTGCGTACATCAAACTTAAATTAGTTTAGGAAGCAATAATGATTGTGCGCAGTGATTTAATTTGTATACTATGGTGCTGCTGCACAAAGTCGTGTAGAATATATATATATATATATATATATATTATATAGTACGATTATGTTATCCTGGAAATAGCGAAGTGAGTGCTAAGTATAAAGATACTTGTTGGAAGTTGCTCGGAAACACGATACACTTCAGAGGTGAGATGTGTGTAATGCGATAGACTGTTATTCGGTGAGGATAACGCGCGCATATACATGATAAATGCTGAATTCATAAATAACGAGTTGTTTCTCCGAATATACTATGCTGCGCCATGATTAACGATGGATACAGGCTGTACGAGTATACGTCCTGCGCATGTCTTGTGAAAACGGAACGAGGCGATTAGAAGATTATCGACGAGTCTGTTTCGGACAAAAATCAGTTATTTATCGAACAAACGAGACAGATAGGTAGATTTTGGCTGTTTTCGGCTTTGCACATCATAACGTATTACGAATATATATATTTAGTTGGAGTAAAATAGTACTATTCACTATGATCGTGAGTGATACGTGTTTTATGCTAATCACTGCAGAGATATAACGAAAATTATTTACAATTTAAAGCACGATAATTTTTTCGTTGATCAACATTTTGATAATCAAAGAAGTTTTTACTTAATAATTAAATAAAAAGCCAGTTTACGTACATATATATTATTTATAAGTACATAATATTATATAAATATTATATATTCATTTGTTGCATCCCATAAGTAGATCAAAAATCGTTCAAATAGTTCTTAAGTAGTCTTCTGATCGGTAGTAAATATATAATTTAAATAATTTTAAATACTATTCTTGGAAGAGTTTGTATACATTTATAGTGTTTATCAGTATCACAAGGATTCTATCACCGCGTAAGTTAACATGATAAAATGGTATTATTTTTTTCCTATTCCTAAAAATTATAAAAATATGTTTCTGAAGTGATAATAACAAATCTACATATGCTGAGATAAATTCTATATGTGTCTTTTTGAATAATGAATATTTTCACGTTACTGACATTATACCATTTCATTTTTACAAGATTTTTCGTTGTTAATCATATTAAATAATACAATTATTTATGAATATTTACTGAATATTACTGAATGCAATGAGGAGCGTATGTTGTTTTTTGCAATGGCACAGATCACGCACTCCTGACCGTTTAATTGAACTTTCAAGAAAATTGAAATATTTAAAAAAAAAAAAAGTTATCATAAACAAAATAAAATAAATTGTTTTGTGTATTACTTAGAAAAAGTTTTATATTTATAATAGTATATTTCTTTATATATGTTTAAAATAAATAAAATATTTATGTATTTTAAAGGGTTGTAAATTCGAAGGCTAGGATTATTTAATCTATTAATTTGAAGTGGCTGTTTAAATTTCATACGAAGCTATTAGTTTTTCGTATTATCTTCGTTTAACGTTTAGCTCCGAATTCCGTGTGAATACGTGATTATTGATATTGTAATTTACTGTTATTATTTGTGTTAATATTTGATCTGTGTAACACATACGGGTTCCCGATTTGATTTATGGTATAAGCATAGGCTTAATTTATAAACATTATGTGTAATAGGTTGAATAAGATTATTATCAGTGTAATAGTAGGACAATTATATTATATTATATGGTTTGGGTGTGAATGAAGAGCGATACGGATTTAGATTCATTATCTTAAATGAAATTTAATTTATATTTGTTTGATATTTATATATTTGTATATTTTTTTTATGCTTATAATTAGTACGCAATTTGTATGAATTTGTACGACTATTTTCAAAATTTGTACTGAGCTCGTTCACCGAGAAAAATTCATTTTCGCGGGAGGGGCTAGAATTACGCTATTCCAGCCCCTCTTACCAGTAAAAATACACGTTTTACAAAAATTTATTTTGCAAATAATTAGTACGTAATTTGTATGAATTTTAACGACCACTTTACCGCTTTGATTGATTAGCAAAGTGTTATCTATCTTTATATGTATTATAATTAATAACCATCAGATTATTTTTTTCCATTTGATATTAATAGTTTCAAATAATTTATTTACACACTACCAAGTAATAATTTTTAGTATCTCTCTCTCTCTCTCTCTCTCTCAATTCTCGTGGTCATAGTTGTCGTCATTGTTAAGTTCGATTCACAAATCACGATTGACTGGAAAACAAACGTGCCTAATATTTTGATTTCAATCAATATGAGTGGAAAGTGTATACAGATGTATATATTGAAATAAATTATTTGTTTGTCTTTTTTTTTAAATGTAGAAAGAAGGAATTGACGATGATATTTTACGAGAAAAATCAAAGCGATTAGTAAATATTTATAGTGATTATAACAGGAACTTGAGAGTGAGATTATACAATTTAAAACAATAATGAATTATTTTTTAGAAATGAAAAATTATCTATGCACAGTTTTCTTGAACTATTAACTGTATCAAAGTTAAACGATTCATTTCCTATTGTGGAAATAGCTTTAAAACTTTTTATATTTATACCATGTTCAAATGCTAGCAAAGAAAGATTCTTCTCAGTTAGAGTCATGGAAGTCATAAAGTCATAAAGAGTCATGAACTACCAGAAAACATAATTATCTAATGAAAATATGAAAAAAGAGTCACGATTTTATTTTTTCATATTCAGTCGCGATTTTATTGGCTTGTATTTATCTTTAGATGAACTATTGATTTGCAACCAATCGTACTTTTCAAATATTATAATACTCCAGACTATGATTTTATTTATTTGTACATATAAACTATTTGTTTATATATTAATACATAAAGTGGCGGCTTGGCTAGGTTGGCAAATCGGCGATCGACGACTGGGCCCTTGCCTCCATATCCAATTGAGCGTCTTTTTTTTTGTTGATATTATTTTAAATCATGGTTGGCAATCGCATTGTATTTTTAAAATAAATACCGTGCGATAAAATACTAATATTATGAAAAGTATAATAATATTATAATATTAATATATAAATATATATTAATTATTAATACTATGAAACTAAATAGATACTTGAATAACGGAAACGCAAAATAAAAAAAAATATCAGGAGAATAGAACCATTGGATAATGAAGTTGCAGAAAATGACCCTATAGCAGCATAGAATACACATTTTTCGTTCAATAATTGACAAATAAGAATATTTTGTAAACATTAAAATTTTTTGACCCCAATAAATTTACAGGTATAAATAACAAAATATTAATAATAATGGAAGATTAATGATAACTAACTATTTAATAATAATAATTATAATTATAGGAATTACTACACATTTCAAAGAGTAGCTTAGAAGCAGAAATGAGAGTGGCATTATGTATTTTAAGTAGTAAAAGAATATTTCAATATGAATGATGTCAAATAAATTGCCGAAAAACAAATATTTCCAAACCTTTTAAACTTTTACAGGTGACTTTATGTTGTTCAGCCACCTGTGAAAAGTTGTCCTCTTCAATGAGACTAATAGAACATTGGCTTAAATTTTCCATAAATCAAGATCAATTTACAAATTTATCTATTTTAAATATAAAGATATGTAACCAACATATTAGACGAAAATGAAATTGTAAATAAATTTGCTGAAAAAAATAGAAAAATAATGTTAATTTAATTGGTTTTTATAATAAACATTTAATAGCTATGAACTGTATATTTTATTGATTATATATGTATATCATTCTTATTCATATTTTTTTAGGTAGCTAGTCTGTAAGTAGAAAGTGACTAAGTGACAAAATTTTACTTCGAAAAAATCTATTAACGACTATAGTTACGTAGTATAGTCATGATTAGGTCGTAAGGACTTCTAATTAATATAAATATAAATGTTAGTGTTGACAATCAATATTGGTGGTGTGGGGACGAACCCCCCGATAGGTCGCTAGTATCATTAAAATTTAACCCATCTAGAAATTGAACTCTAGTTGCGCATATAATCATATGTATTTAATAATTTATACTGGGTATACACGAAAGTGATAAATTTACATGTAAGTATATTTTATCACTTTCATGTACTCAAGTTATTGTGAACGGTCGTCTTCAGAATTACAAAAATTACTTTACTATTTAACTAAATTAATTACTATTATTTATTATAACATTAAATAAAATATTATGTCATTTATTTAAATATTTGTTTTAAAATAGTCATAAATTTATATAGTGTAGTACATTAATTTTATACAAGATTTAAAGTAAAAAAAAAATTTGATTTATTTAACAATACGGTGGGAGACATTGAAGAAACATGGCTTATCACACACTAATTAATATTAATAAAATACTAAACCAGATCCTTATTATAATATATAAGGATCTAATAAGTAGACTTTACGTAACAGTTACGTAGCGATAATGAGAATAATACAAATATATATTTATGTTATTTTATAGTATATGCAACAACACTACTATTGAATGAGTAGCATAATAGATACTTTGTTATTTATTTTTATCAATATAAATTTTATCATTATACCCAAGGGGTAAAAGTTTAAATGGAACCTAAAGTAGAATAAGGTACTTACAAAAATAGTTAGGTACATAAACATTTTTTTTGGAAAAGGTTTTTAGAACTTCAAAACAATTAACTAGTTATCTTTAAAAATATAAAACTGTAAAAAGTCCCATTACCATTTTCTATTGGCCTCATTGGTCCTTTTATATTTCAATCGACCAAAAAAAAATGTATCTAGGCCGCTACTGAATACATATTATTTATCTTGTAGACGTTTAATATTCGGATAAGTTCAGTGGGATAAATAAAATAAGAATATCACTTCAAATTGTCAACATTTACATTTACGTGAATAATAGATATTGATAGATTTGTATATTCAATTATACTTATATATTATAGTTACGACTATTTACCATATTCTATACAAGAAGATTGAGTATGGTCGAAAAAAAAAAATTTAAATCATCATTCATGCATTATTATTTTTATTTATTATTAAAATTAATTATATAAGATAATTAATACAATGATTTTCAAGTAAAAAACGTTGTTTTCAAAAATAAATTGTAT
This sequence comes from Sipha flava, assembly GCF_003268045.1. Lineage (NCBI taxonomy): Eukaryota > Metazoa > Arthropoda > Insecta > Hemiptera > Aphididae > Sipha > Sipha flava. The sequence continues at coordinate 145,504 of NW_020272899.1, forward strand.
TATAATTTTAGATATCAACGAGTCTTATGGTTTTAGTAATATTGTTTACTAATTAAATACATTTTAGTCAATAATATTGTTACTCCTATCATCTGAGTAGAATTTGACGTCTGATGATTTTATTTTCAAAATTTATATTCGGCAACACAGGATACATTAATAAAAATAAAGTGAAACCTTATTTAGATCAATGAAATTAAATATGTTAAGTATATTGGTGAATGAATATAGTATAGTTTTAAAATGTAAATGTGTTTATTATAAAACATTTGGTATTGTTATACGATTAGTTGTATCAGTCATAAATTATTGAAGATTGGAAAATCTAAACATTTTATTCGAGTATGAGATTTCCTAAGACTTTCAGTACAAATATTGGTTAAGAAATATTGGAAAACTAATAGTAGAAGTATTTTAAACTTGTAAAATGAATACTCATAGTTAAACTTATAGTTTAAAATATTTCTCAAAAGATGAATCCTATAACATATAAGTACTTATTTATAGAATACTCAACTAAAGTTTTTTTTTTTTTTTTAAAATACTATAAAAATAAATTATATGTAATATGTTTTTATCAAAACGTACCGTAATTTAGGTATTTTTTCAAGTGATATCTAGAAATCAAACAAAATATTACTATGCACGTTTTAAAAATATAATATATAACATCTTGGTTTCAATTTTTACTGTTCTGTTGTAATTTCTGTAATTCCAAAGATAACAATTATTATTTGTAATGATGTTATATATTATATTATTTTCATATTATGCGTGATTTTTTTTTTATGAATAAATACATGTAAATATATAAATATATATTTATGAATTAAATATCTATGTAGTTATAGTAATTAGATAGGTTAGAAAAATATATCATATATTCATAAAATATAAAATTAAAAAATTTAAAAAAAGCCTTAGTGGTTTAATGTAAAAAATTTAGAGGTATAAAGGAAATGCAATATTTAAATATAAGAGGTAATGATATTAGTAATATTTGCATAAATAAATATATATATTTTAAATTCATAAAATTTTTCCTGTTGTAAGATCCTGAAAATATTCGGATGTTCAATACAACAATAATTTATTTATTACAATACATTTTATTTTATAATATATCAGAATCAGTTTCGCAATAACCATGTATGTTGCGAGTGAAAAATACACGGGCTCATAGCCTCAATCTATAAAAGGGCCCCATTGATAATATTTTAAAAATATGTAGAAAGCAAGAAAATTAAACCATTTAAAATAATAATTATTCGTGGAGTTTGAACAATAATTGATTGATTTTGTTTTGTACACTTTATCGTACATCAACGTTTCTTTGACGGTTTGTATAATCTAAATTTAAAATTATTTGGTTACAATTGATAAGTGGTTCTCAAACTATGCTCCGTGGAGCCTTAAGGCTAAGGTTTGGGGGCTTCGTGGGTATATCTAAATTAATTAAGTTTAAATATTATTATATTTCTTAGTTATCAAGTAAAAACCCTTGTATGGTTACAATTTTACATACACCTTTTCATCTAATCAAAGTGTTTTAGATTAATTTGACGAGTACTAGGTTTTTAAGTATCGGAGCACTCTTTCTGGTCAAAATTGTGTACACAAATTAAAACAATTCTATTACGATTCAAATTCATCCCACTTTACTCAGAATCTAAAAATTTTAAGTAGAAAAATGATAGATCACACCTCAATAGTTTTATAACACACTGTATATATACTATATTAATTTTAAATTCATTTTGAAACACTAAAAAATGTTTTTATTAAGATTTAATGTAAAACGTTTTGAAGAAAACAAACCCATAATTTTCAAATAATTCCTATTATGCCCCCCCCCATTTTCAAAAAAGTTTTAATATTAGAATTAATTTAAGTATCATTTTTTAAGTCTTCTCTCTATATTTTTTCCATGAAAGTAAAATTAATTTGGTCAAAATGCCAATATTACTTTTTATCGATGTAATACTTTGTTTATGATAAAATTCCTAGTTATTTTTTAACTTCGTTTTAGAATTAAATCGTACAAAATATTTAAAAGTTATCCCACGTTTAAGTAATAAATTAAATTATAGATTGTTTATTACTGTTTTTCTTATAACTTTTTTTTTTAATCATAAATTATTTACAAACATATCTCAAACAATTTAGTTTTTTAAACATTTCATATTTTTATTTAATATTAACTTAAAATAATAATTTTTTTTAAAAAAAAAAAAATAAGGTATGAAATAATAATTTTTGAAAAAAACAATTTTATATTTTTACATATTTAATTAAATGTGGAGTTATCTGAATTTTTTCAGGATTTGATAATTTCTGAATTTCTTTAATTAGATCATTGTGCATTTCCCAATGTCATTTATCATTATGTTGACCATAATAAAATGAAATAAATAGTTTTTGAAAACTATACTGAATACTATATCAGTAGAAACACAGACCACTGAATAACTTATAATAAGAAAAACGATTTGAACACTATCAAATATCATTTTATATAAAATAATATTAACTGCACGCATGTGTAAATTTAGAAACACTGTGTGGATATTATTATACGAATCCACTGGATACACAAGACAAAACCAAGAAACCAAAATTACCAAGTGCTGTATAGAGTATACTCAAAATTCATCTATTTTTGTAATATATTTTAGTTACAATGAATATTAATGTTACTATAATTATATTATATACTTATACAATATACTATAAGTGCATTGTACACAACACCAGTTCAACTCACAACTCGTATTAAATTTTAAAATACCGTAATATAAATGAGTTCTTTCTATTATGCAAAATAAAATAAATCTATACATTAATCTTCACGTAATTGATATATGAGTATAACTTTTTTTAAATGTTTATTGAGTAAAAATTATTTTCTATTAAATGCAATAATATAATAATGAAAAGTAGTTTAAACACAATGCACCAAAATTCCCCAGAATTCCAGTTTGATATTTATAATAAAATAAATATTCGTTCGTTATGTTTTTAACTAAATGTAGTACCTAACTAGATAATACATATTGCTCATAGATTTTATTTTCAGAAAAGTGGGTTTTGCTAAAAAATAATTTTTAAATATCTTGACTTTACCTCCTTTTTGACCCTTCCAATAATAAATCGTGGCACCACCACTGGTTACACTTTTTTAAATCAATATTGCAATGCAAATTATTTACCAAAAAAAATGAAATCAATATAATATTAATTAAACAATATCAGGATGCTTTTTTTTAATCATAGATTCAAATTATTACATAGCTTGAAATCGGATGGGGAGTGCTTTGTAAAATGTAGATTTTCATACATTAATTTCGAGAAAAATCATAGGTATACAAATTTTGAAAACTATTTAGCAAGTTATAGCAAATTAATTACAAAGTTACTGTGAAGGTTTGGAGTTAGATGGCTTGATTTAGGAGGGCCAACTTCACGTACATGCGATTATTATTATACATTTTTTTCTGCGTATTCTGTGAGATAGTTTTGTTGGATCCTCTATCTTTTTGATTTCATTAAATTCTGATATATTTTAAATACAAACATTTCGCATATAAACTGAGCAAGTCATTATAATTACTCAAACAGTTTTCAAATGATATCCAACAATTTATTATTTTACTGATATAAAATGTACTATAAGTATAGATGTATAACTATGAGACGTTATGTATATAACCATCGGTTAGAACGCATTATCCGCTCGTAAGAATTTTTACTACCGTTGAAAAAAAAAATGAAATAATATTGCAGCTCCGACATAGAATTTCATAGTCGGACACGTTGAACACGCGACCGAATAATAAATCATATACGTTTATAAAATTAAAAACAGAACTGACTGCATTAGGTTTCGTCGTTACGTCTATTTATTCGAGTTACCTGTGCTCGTTTTTTGTATAATAATATCCGCAATCCAAATAAATCGTTAGGGCCAGACGGTTGCATAATAAACCTATTGTCGGCAGTTCTAATCGATTAATTTTCGTACCAAAATACACTATACCGCGTACCATTATATTATACATTACGGGTTGCACTAGGGTCATGTGGTATCAAAGGCCGTACCGAAAAAGGATATCCTCCGATACTGCGGTTATTTTCTTTTTACCGGTTATCGTGTCGAGTCGTTGCAATAGTTGTTTGCGATCTCACTAACCGACGGCGTAGCGCGATTTCGTCATGTTCTGTGCATAATATCGTATGAAAGGTGACAAATGGTATTAATTTAAGATGTCATATAATGATGCGGATTCCATCAGACATATTCGTAGTCGACGTCTAGGTAAATTGAGGCCAGGGTGGGAGCGGCAAAAGCTTTACGGAAGAAGTTTTATGGGCGTTTTATTATCGATCCTGTTTGGATTTATGACACGTGATTATTTGTGTGTCAAAACGACAGTGGACGATAATATTATTATTATTGTTTGGTGTAAAGTGGTATAGTGTTGAGCCGCAAATATAAATCCGACAACATAATTGAAATCCTGAACAGTATAAATTGATGCAATTAAAAACTTGGAGAAGAAAAATAACGACCTTTCGGTAAATTTTGCCATTCCGAAATCGGATTAATTTCAATTCCTAGTAGATTTTTTTTTCAATATTACCGGTACATTATCACTGAAGCCGATAGAGTATTTTACGGGTTATTTTATTTGAATGATGGAACCACATTAATTTTTCTCGCAAATGATGTCCGTTAATTGCATTACGCATTATGAGAGCATACGCTCACTAAAGAATGGCTTAACAAAAGTTTCTATTTATATAATATGATACTATTAGTACAACTTGACAGTATTATGTATCAAATAGTATACTCGATTTACTATACATTAAAAACGATTCCATTGATGTACTTAATGTTTTCATGTATTATAATATTGAAGATGAAACGAGCAAGAACGCGATGAAAAAATCGCAATTACTTTTTGATATGTCCAACAGTTACACAATTTCAAGGCCGTATCTGGGGTGGATTCAGGGTGTCTGGACCCCCCCTCCAAAATTTCTTCAATATTTTACGAATGTTTAAAATACTTATTTAGTTTTAATACCAACATAAATACTTTCAGTCAAAAATGACTTGAGCTCCAATTAATCATTGACTGCTTTTAATTTTATATCATAATATCATATGAAAATATGATATTAATTTTAATAAAAGAAGATTAAATCTTTTTCTGTCTTATTTTTAACCAAATATCCAAAGTTAAAATCTTAATTCAATAAAATTACAAAATACATGTTTTGGACCCCTCCCGAAAAAAATTTCTAGATACGGCCTTGCATAATTCAACAGGGATTTCATGCCAAATATACATTATAATGTAGTCATCGAAGTATGTTTTTAATGGTATATTATTTAATATACTTTGTTCCTAGAACGTATCGTAATTTAATTACGCATTAAATGCACAGTTTACTTACTTTGGCCCATAATCATAATATCGTAATAATACTGAACCGTTTAAGTATATCAGTAATTTTGTTTCAAACATTCAAAACGGCAGAAAACAAGAAAAAATAATTCCTTTGTGTTCTAAGAAAGTCATAATTTTTTTTTTCATTCCACATTATTTGACGAAAAAAAATAAAAAAAATGTGTAAGTATACATAATAAAATCATTTGAAAATCTTTTATGTATAAAATGTAATTTAATCGTCAGATCACTTACCAACATTACATGCAATACGTACGTCGAAATTGGTTTCCGAATGTTCACCACTGTGGTCTTTTTTTAATATCGTGCAAATCTACATACGTGTTTCTGCGGGATGATTTCGAGAACGATGTAAAAATCGCGGCTAAATAAAAACGACTTGGTGGGAATTATTGCGAGTCTAAATTGTAGATGCGCGTTTGTGTCTGGTAGAGTATATTTTGGTCGTTATTATGTTTATTTAATATACTCAACTAAAATTATTATTAATATTATTTTATAATACCTCGACGGTTGGACTATAGTTGATCCTTATGGGAAGAGGAGCGTACTTTCTTGTTCGAAAACACTTTTATATTCGTTTTTGCTGCGCCACTGTTCGATATTGAAATTATATTTATTACAATAATAAATCATTGACTGCCGCATTTATTTGATAAAACGAATAAATTCAATAAAAGTCCACACACATGCGATACATGTTCATGATACTTGTTTTTTTCATATTCTTATATAGTATACAATGTGGCTCAGTCTTCAACTAACACTAAATATTTTAGTCGTAGGACATATTGGATTTAAATTATAATTTGTGGGGACCTAAGAAGTATTGCAGAAAGTTTTAATTTGTTTTGATATTTTTGACAAATTATGCTTTTCGTAATACTAACAACATCTATACTTGAAGTGATGGATTCTTATTATTTGATAATATTTTTAAGAATGTTTATTCTTTCGATCGTGGTTATCATTAACCGAAAATATATTGAATATTTATAATTCCTAAGCAGAGTAAAACACCAACATTTTTGATGTAGGGAATACCACTTTTCTGTCGAACTCACATTTACATAAAATATTAAATTTAAACAATTTAATCATAATTTTTAGATATCATTTTTATTTGTGAACATTTTTAGAATAATATTTCGCACAAAAATGTAAAATTAATAGGTTGTTAAATTTATAAAATATTATATATGTATTTAATTAATTAATTTATAATTTATTTGTTTGTGTGTGTTGAATAATTATTATTCAAAATATTAATGACTGCGATAACGCGAAACAATATGTTCATATGATGTATGGGTCAACATAAATCGTATAATGTACATATTTTTGTGTAACATGGATTGAAATTTAAGTATAAATTTGAAAAAATGCTTACCGTAGCGGAAAATATTTCACTAAAATTGAATAATGTAAGTTATTTATCCAAAAGATGACTGACACCATGTATAATTGATAACATGTATGAATGATCATCTTTTCCGAAATATAATTGAAACATATAGGCGGAAAATCTCGGTCCTCGGTCGTAATAAGTCAAAAGGAAAAAAAAACTCATACTTAAGTGTTTATGTGTATTTACATAATCCATAATAAGATCAATTTGAATTTGTCTACTTTGTACAGTAATTTTTATAATTCAGTATAATTTGATTAAATCGAAAAAATGATTTAAAATCTTAAATATAATTATTTAAGTTTTTCAATATTGACATTGTTTGTTAAATACTTGGTTTACAATATTTATGTTTTATTGTAACTAATTAATTTATTATTTATAAAAAATATTTTTGAATTATGACTCAGGTCTTGTGTGAAAAAGTTTAATTAAATTAGTTTAGTTAAAGGTTACACACAAACAGAAAATAATTGTTTTTGTTTGTAAATGAATTATAAATACAAATATAAGATTTGCTAACAAAATTTACTTATCGAAAAATGTCCTATGCTACTTTTAAAGTACACATAAAATAATTTTATTTATTATTTTTATTAAATATATGTATATTATTGGTCGCACTCGAAAATGCTGTTGATCGTGAGTCGATTATTATTAATATAATAGTCACTGAATTATTGTGATTATCAATGCTCCGAACACAAATTTCAAACTAATTATGAATCCTTCTTACGAATTTATTGCATTATGCATTATGCAAATTACTAATGTAAATCGTGTACAATGTTCACAAAATTATTTACTATCACAATTTGAATATAAATTATATGCATTTTAACCACAACCACTTAAACATTCTGACAGTAGCATCGTCATAATTTACGATTCTACCCACAAGTGAAGTATGTCAAACTTGGATTATTTGCATTTGCAAATTCTAACGTATTGAAAAATATCAAAACGTTGGCGATCACTTTAGTATATTTTCATAATATAAACTGTATACATATGTATGTGTATATATCATACACAGTACTTGTGTATTCAGCCCAAAAAGCCAAAAGATAAACATTTAAATAAAACAAATTAAATGCGTGGAAATTTTACTAAATATGATGATCTAATCGGTAAATAACTGGGCTACGAAACAGTTTTAATTTGGATCTGTGAGTTAATCTTGCAAATCAACGAATTCATTTTATTTCATTTTCCGACTGAAATTTCATCATGGACCGCTGTACTTCAAATGTTTGACAGTTCTATTTTAAAAATTCTGAAATAGTTTTTTTTTTTTAGATATTGTGATAATGGGTCTATTATTAAATAAACCTGCACCATAACGTAGCCAGCTGCTAAATGTTTGCATAAATGAACAATCTGTAGTGGTGGTTACGCAGCCGATTGGGATGACGCCAATAACGATTAACTCAGGACCAAAGTGTGTGAATGTCAAGAGAACGACTTTTAACGAACTCGAAATCCAATCAATGTAAACGGATCGAATGATGACGTCGAGAAATATTGTGACAACTTTGAAAAGTTACGTTATAAAGTAGCGTAAAAGACTCTTCGTTATGCCAAACTGCATTCACAGGCATTATAGCCATGAGTTTGAATGGTTTATGGTTGCTTGCCGCCAGTATCACTACACTTTACAATTTGAATACATTTGATGCTTTGATATTTAAATGAATTACTTGGTACTGTTTAGTAAGTTATTTCCTTGTTTGTTCTGAACCTGTATATATAAAATAAGGTCATTAGATCATTGGATGACGTAGAGAAAATCGTGTACTAGCGATTTGTTTTCTTGCTATACATCAAAATAAATGTGATTTCATATATTAAAGTTAAGTACACACACTCACAATATTGTTTTGAAAAATATTTGAAAATAGCACATACTATAAACTTAATTTTAAATTAGGTTTTATCCTATAGATTTCTTTTTTAATTTATAATTTACATGTAGTTAATTTTTAATGAACTCAAACAGAATATAAACCATCCTAAATATGTACTCAAGATTTCGTCATTGCGATAATTCCCAACTTTATAATTACTCAATTTTATAAGATTATATTGTATTTCAGCCCAATAAGCGGTTTTAGGTAAACCTCAATTGTAGTACTTATTTACACAATGTCACCATTATGAGATTGACTCAGTGAATCAAGAAAATCAACTTTAGGAATTTAATATACTTTTAATACCTCGTTACCTTAGGGTTACATACCTTAGGGCAGCAGTTCCTAAACTTTTATAATCACGGAACCCTAATGCCTTTAATTCCAATTCAACTCTAATTTTTCTAAAAAAAAAAAAAAAATCAATTCTTTAAAAAATGTTTTTAATGATACTGTTGATAGTGTTAATGATTACTTTTTATTAAAATTAGTTTAAAACACAATTCCTTTTAAATAATATAAAATAATATTTTTCCCAAATATAATATAAAATAATTTTCTCAATAATCACATACATTTGGTGGAACCCTTAGCATTGTCCCACGGAACCCTAATGTTCCGCGGGACACAATTTGGGAAACGCTGCCCTAAGAGTAATTATTCCTATTAATTTTATATTATCAGTAGGTACTACATTCAAAGTACCTGTTACGCGAGGCATATTCCATGACTGATCAGATTAGTAATAATGATAAATACTATAGAACGAGGGCTGAAATTCGCCTAAGATAGATTTACTGAAATGCGTTATTATAATAATTTTGTTCTAAACTATCCATATGAATTTTTTGTAGAAGGATAAATACACATTAAGACAATTTATATCAATTGGATTTATCCAGATCTACCCAATTCCTCTGACAAAAGAAGTATTTCGAAGATGACGAACAAATTAAGTGACTCCGTGGTGATTAAAAACATCATCGTAGGGCGTCTAAAAAGGGTTGAGCAAACAAATCGTAGACTTTGTATGTTAACAGTAAATATATTCATGTATAAGGTTTATTAAGTTTATTTATTTAAGTTTATTAACTTTATAAAGTTAAGGTTTATAAGTTTATGACGCTTTTCAACGTAGACTATTTGTAAACTAGAATTGCTCAGAAAAGTCAACACTAGATAATATTAAGGCTCTATAACTGGGTATCATTTGATTTTGGAATGTTGCCTATAGTGTATTTGTACAATATGTACAACGTATTTAAATCAAGATGTTAATTTCTAAAGATTATAGTGAATTATTTTCTTTGTTTTGGGTTTTCACATTGGATTTAATAGGCATACACAAATTTACAATAATTTTAAATTACCATAACTTCTTCGATTTAATATTTATAATGTGGACCACAAATATTGCTGAATATTATGTAAATCAGATACAATCATGATTCTGTTAGTTGAGCACGTACAGATGTGTTTTAATTTTGGACAGTTATTTGTAAAATTTCACTTAATTGGATTTTTTTCATAATTTTTATACCCATTGACTAATGTAATTATTTTGTGTTAGTTGTAGAGGTCTTTAAAAAATGATAAATGATGATTTATCCCAGAATCTAATAGCTAATATGTAATTTAACTTGTAATACGAATTGTTGACAATCAATTTTTTGCAATACAATATTATAATTATTATACTTTTTCTTATTATTTTAAATTAATACCTAGAGAGTTATCATCAAGAAAAATATTATACTTTAATTTACCAAAATTCTTATATTTTATTAAAAAGAATTTATATGAATAATATTATCATGGATGTAGAATTTCTAAGAGTCGAGAATGTATAATGTAAATCCAAATTGAGGCATGTCCGTTAACAGTGGATTAAATTGAGTATACAGTTTTTTCTAAAATTCATTATTACAAATAAAACGACTATAAGATTTAATTAGATTCAAATAGAGAAAACTCAGAGTAATAATAAAACAAAAAAAAATACAAATAAATCAAAGCAGATTATATATTATAAGCATTGTTTTTGATTTTTATGTGTATGTACTTATTTATAAATAAAATAATATGAATAAGTGAATAAAAAATGAATTCGTTTAATCAATTATTTAATCAAAACTATAATTTAAAAAAATAATTTAATCAAAATTCTGTTTAAAATCATTAATTTTGTGTGTATTATTATTTATTTTCTGTAATGAGAAAAAGGAAAAGAAAAATAGTTTTTTTTTAAAAAAAAAGTACAAAAAATAATATACTGCGTTACATAATTTATAATATATATTAAATATGCTTTGGCAAGAAATCCTTAGTTTTTAATATACATATTAATAACAATTTTGGTTTTTTTTTTTAAAAAAAAATCAAAAAGTTTGAATCAGAATTCGATTTCATTAAATTATATTTTGATTGATTTTCCCATGGCGTTAAGGAAACTTAATTAAAATATTAATGACAGATAATATAGAATTAATAATACAATAGTCTCGATTTAATAAATTAATTCCATTCCATAACGATTTAAAGTATACTCAAACTGAGGCTTGTGCTCGTATAGTTAGTCAGGTACAAATTATATTATGCGAATCGAACCACAAAGATAATATTGGTGTAAAACGTAAAGGTGTACTTAATTTTTAAATACCTAGTTATTTCAATGATCAATTTATATTATTCACGATAAACTCTTCAATAATAGTAAAAAGATTAATAATAATATAGTTATAGTAATATAATAATTATTATAAAGATTTTAAAATGGGAAGCCGAATTAAATTTTTTAGTGATTCATAATTTTTATGTTAATTTATCGAACTATTTGTTCATTTTAGTTAAGAATAACTATGATTCGGTCCTTTGGAACTATATTCAATTACAATTATCTAAAATGATGGATGTAGTCCAAAACTTATTCAAGTCCGTTAATCATATACACGCGATAATTTCAATTTATCTCTGGAAAACATCGAATAATTTACTGGCGCTTAAGGAAAAGAATAAAATATCTTAAGGTTATTTAATAAATGTAATTATAGAAAATTGTTTTACTGCACTGGTAGAATTTTTTTACTATAAAATTAAAAGAAATTATTTCACATCAACATTCTTACATATTAAGAATTATATTAAACATTTTTTGTGAATTTTAAAGTTTAGAAAATTCACCTAACTCATAACTCAGCATACTACTCTGATATATTTTTTTCCGACAAAAATGTTATAAATACAATGAGTGTACATAATAATAGTATATTTGAAATATTTTTAATTTAAAACATGTTTCTCTTGTTATTAATAATAGTTGTACAGTAAAAAAAATAATTTTAACTCTATTTCTATTTAATAGTAGGAAAGTGTTATACTGAGATCTAAGTAGGCACACACTTCGTAACGTTTTCATAACACGTTTTTTAATTGATAATTTAGTAAGAATTAATTTACTATCCATATTTTTGAATAATTTCCTCTTATATGAATGAAAATGAGTACAGGGTTAATTTTTATCAAATTGTATTTTGTTTTAAATTTTTTTTTTTATGTATAGGCATGAAATATTGTTAGCGCATAACGGATACTGTTTTAGAAACTATACTACATAATCAGTTTCTTAAGTATACACTAGAAAATATCGTTCATATTTTGATTTATTTGTATTATTAACTCAATTTACAATGCTAAATAATATATCTGGATGACATTGAAATTATTCTATGTGTTTTCACATCAAACTCACGTTCTCTGTTATACAAATAAAAAAATCCTCTGAGCTTCACGTTCTTCTACTATTTTTGACACATGTAAAGAAAAAAAAGTAATTCCTTCAGAATCTAAAATATTAACTGGGGTTAATTACAAAGGAAGAAAATGTTCAGCGATATTCGACTTCGTGAAATATCCTACTGCCATAATAAAACGAAAAATAATACTCAAAACCATGGACTTATAAAAATAATTACAAAGTTAATTTTTAACTTTATGTTTTTCAGACGAATATTTTTTGAATTTTTTCCTTTATTTGTCACATATAAATTATGTATCTCAAACATTTGTAAAGTCTAAACAAAGAGTATGAAAAATTCTTATTATTAATTGTCTAATATATGCTATAGAGAAGATGAAAAATTTTCAGGGCATATAGTGTCGAAATATTTTTACCTTATAATCAAATATTATAATATACAAATATTGTATTCACTAAAGTATAAATTTGAATTTTTGTAACATAAAATAAATCCTTTATATTATATTATAGAATTTATAATTGCGTGTATAGAACATACTTTATACGAGATAAAATATTTGAAATAAAGCTATATTTTGTTTCCACAATATAATGTTGAGTAACGTTATGTAAAATAAAGATTCCGGTGTTCTGGGAATACAAAAATTGTACAAAAAAATAATTTTATTAATGTAAGGAAATATTATATGTATCAACTATCCCAATATTTTTTCCACACCATTATGTAAATTCTTTCTAGAAATATCATACAATAAATTATAAAATTAGGTATTATTTTGAATCGAAATGAAATTCGTCGAGAAGTAAAAAATTAAAAAAAAATATTTATATAATTTAAAAATATTTCTGGATGACTGTATAGCAATGTGAATGTTTTCGTAAAGAATCGTAAGTACAGTTTTAAAAAACGTAGTATGTATAATATACATATATTCATAGCAGATTTCACCTGTACTAAAAAACGGTTTTTTTCTCAATTTGTATTATGGGTGGTTTAATTTTTTTTTTTCTCGTCCATTTTATTGATCTGAGTGTTTAATGAAAATCTAGTAAACTAAATCACAATAACAATTAATGTAATATTAATAATAAAATAATAAGTGAATGTTGTTAAATTTGGAAACTTTAAATTATAACGTTTTTAATTCAAATAAATTAATATCTTCATATCGATCACATTAAATGTCGCCAAATCAATGTATAGTACTGTCCAATGAAAATAATACGTTGTATTTTTTTTATTACTGTAATTATTATTATTGCACATGGTAATAATAAATAAGTTACAAAGAGTATAATTATAACATGTAACATTATAGTCGGGAAAGTTATTAGGATTTTCCGCAGTTGTTATATTATTATTTTACAACACGAAATGTAATATTACATAAGTACATGACAAAAAATGAATTTATTTACATATTAATTAGTTTCATAATAATAGGATTTGATGGAAGAAGTATTCATGAACCATAAATTGGTTTGGAAATATGTGTAATATACAAATATCCATATAAAAAATAACATAAAAATCAGAAGGTATAATTGTATGATTTGGTTAATTAACTAGAGCGTAGACATAATTTCTGATAGTAGAAAGAATGATAAAACGTTACAATCGAAATTATATTTATATTATTATTATTAAAAACTATCCGTTTTTATATTAGAATATATATAAACGTAAAATAGCATGGCACAAAAGGGAGTCACGATAGTGTTTCTTATTGTTTCATCAATTTTGGTAATACAGAAAATTTTTGTGACTAAGATAGTGATTTTACAATATTAGTATTGACAATTAAAATACATTTAAGCGATTCAATTCGTAAAATTGTACGACGGTGAGCAAATGGTTCGAATCTTCGAGTAAAATTATTATTTATTCAACAATGATCGACACCACTGAATATATTATATTAAACAAATATACGATGGAACATAAAAATGCCGTTGATGTGAAATTTTGTTTAGGAAGTTTTGTGTTTTCTGTTTTGTGTAAAACATTATTTTCTTTCATTTTTTTTTTTTTATTTCCAACAGAAATGTCTTTATGCCGGTCCACGTTTTTATTGTGTCAATAAACTATCAGCGTTTTATGGAAATATTGCCATAAATAAAAACGTATGATGATTGTACGCTTGTTATTTCAGTGCGCTGAGAGGACTCCCGCTCGCCCTTATCAGCCGAACGTTTGGACTATCCCTTGGTTCAGTATAAAATATATATATAGGTTTCTGATAAACAATGCGTACGACTGTCGTATTGTATTTTATTTGCGTGCCGATAACCGAATAAGAACGATCCAAAAACATAAAAATATATAATGGATACGTGTTTCTTAAATTGTTATGTTTACATACATATTTTTGTCGAAGAAAAGGCTGCATCCGAGTTGCGGTCAGAGACGATGTTTGTGATAAGGACACATAACAGTTGCGGTTACGCGAATTGTAGATAATATCCTAATTACAGTCATATACCTATTACATATCTGTAAAGTTTATATATAAATTAAATAAGATTGTATAGTCCAATAGTACAATGGCGAACATATAATTTTTGTTTTGGGGGATCAGTTGCAAATACATTATTACGGAAGGAAAATTCCTAAACCTAAGTACTTGCACGTTTAAATAATAAATAATATATATATATATATATAAATTATTAATAAATCCTCCAAAATTATTCATTCTGAGATGTCAAGTACAGTACTCAGTGTACTGGGGTCAAATGGCGTTACACTGATCAGAAAAAATATACATAATGCAAAAATGAATGTTCATCCGAAGTTGTCGCGTGACTTTTCACAATTACGCTTCCTAACGTAATTAATAAAATGCGAACCAAAAATAATGAAAATTGGATTTTTACAAACGATGTTCAGAACAATGTAATATATTTTACATACCAGATAAACCTTAATTTTTTAAAACAATGTGATTCAATTTTTATGGACGGTACTTTTTCAAATTGCCATTTTCCTTTTAAACAATTTTTTGTGATGCATGGATATGAAAATAAAAGCAGCTCATACGTATCTTTGTTTTTTTCGTTAATGCCTTGTAAATTGTCTTGTAATGCATACAGGACTATATTAGACCACCTCAAAGGTTATTTGTCTGACTATATCCTAAATAGAATCTTCAGTGATTTCGAACCTATACAATAAAAATAGTGTAGACAGTCCTAAGTCTGTTTATAAAATGGAAAGAAAAATGTTGAAACTTTATTGTAAATAAAATAGCATGTTATATAAAACATATACTAGATACATATTTTGAATGACCGCAAATAGTATACACCGGGAGAAAAATACAAGCTTTTTTTATTCATATCAATCGCTTATATTTACAATTAAAATTCTGTTTTAAGTAGTGGTGCTTTTTTTTTATTTTTTATTTTTTTTCATTTTCGTTGCTGAGAATTGAGTATTATAATACTTGCATCACGTGAATTACATTTTTAATGTTCACTGCTGTATGGATTCATTTTTTTTATACGGTTTTTAAATTTTTAAAACAGATACTCTTAAAATTTAAATAATGTGATGTACTGGAAAAAACGCGTTAATTTTGTTCTATCAGAATTTCCATAAGAGATTAGTGGCGGGTAGACATATACGGGCGTAACACACAATGTTCATTGTGTGCTGCGTAAAAAAAAAAACGCAAGATTTATAGGGCTGTATGAATGGGATTCGGTGATGGGATATGAATTAAATGCAGAGATGATTCTCTTCGAGTAAATATATTTTATCGCAATCGCGTATACTCAAGTGTACTGTGTTTAACAGTGAAACGGCTTTTCCGTTGTTGGATTTATTTACAACTGCAATCACAATTATTATAACAGTGTACCAAGGAAGTAGTGTAATGCTGCTAATAAAACCATTACGAAACAGACATTACCATTTATTGTGGAAACTGGAAGAACCAGGCATCACAGTCGATTCATTTAAAGATGTATGGAATACATGTATATAGTTGCGCTAATATTCGTTAACCAGATTGTCGTGATTGTTGGTGCCAGAGACACTTGTTTTGCAGTCTTTGTCAAGGACGAAACAATTAACGATGCATTAAGTGTATTTCAAGAAAAAGATAAATGCGAATTATTGTAGTTATTAATGTTTATACTTAAGAGTCTGTGACACTGTATATTACAGCCAGACTCTAGGACTCTAGTAAAATAGTTTTTTAAAAGTATTTGGAACAAATAATTAAATACTTATGAGAAATAGTATTCCAAATAACGTTATTGAGAATAATTTAAATATTCTAAATGGTTTTCAAATACTTTTCCTCCACTTAATTATTTTATCGTCGTTGCTGATTTATTGGCCGTTACTAAAAAAATGCAAAACAACAAATAATTCATCTTGTTATATAACCTTAGAGACGGTAGATTATAGTTACATTTCATCGGGTTGCAACAGATTTACGTGTGCATATAAAAAACAGATCGAATATAATATAAACAAATACTAATTCGTACCGTTACAGTAAACCTTTTTTTTTCTTCGAAATTTAATAAATATTAAATTTATGCAACAATTATGTTTTTAAATAATGATTTTATTGTTATTATTATTATTTAGATGATTATCCAATAAACTACAATAATACGCATACGTAAATACGATGAGCGTAATATCTTGAATGCTTTAAGTAACCAGGCCAAACACCGAAATCATCGGATAGTGATGTATGATGATAGATATCTTCTATACATAATTCACGCAAATATCGTATGTATTTTATGTAAAATGTGTATACCATATACTTGTATAATACTTGAACCGTACTTGAACGAATAAATATTACAATATTATCGCTCATTATACGTGGGCTTTGTTTGGTGTAGGTAGCCCGATCATTACTGTTGCTTGAAGTTCTGTATTAAATCTGCAACGATATGAGAATATATGTTTTTGAACTAGTTTTTCGTCACTCTTTAAAAGAACGTGTGTATGGATTAGTGATTGGAATTACGATCAAATGGTGCACGAAGGTGATTTATTTGATTTATTTTCCTTTAGACATCAAAGGGATTCAAGTCTCCAATCAATTTTTAGTTATATTGTTTTATATTATTATAATTATATTTCAAAGACAGTGAATAAATAGAATGTATATGAAATAAATAAATTACCATTGTTAACTATTTTGTGTAATCAATAAGAATATTTAATTAATACTAATAGTTCCGTGGACGGTGAAAGTGACGTTAACGAGGAGATGAATAGGTCAATTCAATGTTTAGTAATGTCTACTCCAGAAACAAACAAATAATAAGTTGACTGAAAACAAGATATTAAAATCAAAATTAAGAAAAACATTCGAAAAATCAATCATGACCTTACGATGAGTTTGATGCCCTTCTATTGCTATTAGTAATATAAAGCTATTAAAGTAATTGTCATCAATATATAAATACCATTTTTCATTATATCTCGTTTTCATCCTCTTCAAAATTCTCATCCTCATAATTCTCCTTCTTCTCCTCTTCATTATCCAACTTATCCATGTCCTCTATTGTCAAATCCGGATTCACATATGGATTTTCATGGATGACTTGCATATACTCCTCAGTTGGGTTTTCCATCAAATGTTTTCGTTTAGTATCATTTAAATGTGAGTCTATATCCATAGTTCGGCTATACTTCTCGGTGTTCATTAATAATACGTCACTTAGTTCTTCCTTTACATTCTTCTCCTCCTCCACATTTTCTTCATTTTCTTCCTCGTCAATATTCAGTGGCTTCCAGAATGTAGACCTGTAGTCCATACCTAGACCCGTAGTTGGTAGTGGTTCATAGTTCCACATAAGCACGTTATCGCCGGCATCATTAAATTGTTTGGTCTTGGCATAGGAATAACTCATTTCCATACAAAAAGCCCCATCGACAACCAGATGGGATTGTTCAATCTGGGAATGGGGATTCTATGTACGTTCCTACACATCCCTTGTCAACTAGACGGAATTGTTCGGTATGGGAGAGCTGGTAATCAATGTCCGTATTAAAATGGCCGTTATTTGTCGCTTTTTAATATTTTATTCAAAGGTGTCCATCGAACATTAGCACGGATTTTCACTCATACTTCTACTCTATAGATGCCTTACAATATTAGCAGTTTTATTTTTATCGACTATTACGATGATGACACTAGTACAGCAACCGTTATGAGCACACAGCAACTGAACATGTTTTACTTACTCCATAGGATCGGTGAGTGAATTGACGACCCTTGTATCTGTTCTACGGTCCACAACGCTAATCCTTTTTGGAGGGTTTTGGCAAATCGTCTTGTCTCCATAATCTTCCCGCTTCGCTTCCTCTTATCCTCTTTTTCTGGAAAAAAAAATATGCAATAACAAGCTACAGATATTACCATATTTTTAAATCATTCCAGTGTGGAAGTGGTTTTCCTTCGAATCAGCATCTAGTTATGGTGTTTTTCGACAAATTACCATGAGCCATAATTGTCGTACTGTATTCACCACTGTGAAACACAAACATTTTTTCGATTCACGAAAAAATATGCAAACAATATCAAATAATTCTCTAAAATGGGTCGTTTTAGCGAAAGCTAAATTAGAACTGACGTTTTTTCGATCAGGGTTTTAAAGTCAATACAAATACTTACTAGACGAATATATTCTTGTTTTCCTAGGATATTGGAATAAACATTTTACTGCCAAATACGTAGGCTATTTATTTTACTACTATATTGACGGATTTTAATCTAACACTTTAGTGTTTCGTGGGTGATGAAGGTAATGTCAACGAGGATTGGATAGGGTTGTTGACATAGACGCAAAGTCCTGAGCAGTCCTGAGCAGTTACTAAGTGGTCGCAACGAATACGAACCGACCGTCAACTATCGAGCGACTGACGAATCGATGGTGATGAGCTTCGGTGAAAAGAACAAAGAGCTGCTCGATGGTTCCCGTCATACGTAACTGATTCAGTAGCTCGTCAAAACGCTTATGTGCGTCCACTAATTGCGTGTATACTGAATGTTGTTGGCCATGCAAAAAAATACATTAAATAATTATTTGTACACTCAACTGCAATACTGCATTCACTGATACCATCATCATCGTAATATATAATATATTATATAATACGATAATATATGAAGCAAAAATAAAAAATAAGAATGATAATAATTATAATCTTTATATGATATGATCACATTAATCATGTAACTCGATTTCATCCCTTTGTTATCATTTTCCCGAAATTCGGGAGACTGTACTCGACCATTCGATAATTTTAATCAACCTATTATTTTTGACTGCATGTTACGAGCATCAATTTACCAGGAAATTATATATATGAATATTATAAATACATAATATAACGTCTATTTATTATTAAAGTGTATATTAATTGAATATCTCTTTTCCATAAATTTAATTATAAGTTATGTTAATGCAAAAAATCTATCTACTAATGTTATAAGTATGTTAAATTTCTTGTAGCCAATGGCTCTAGTTGCCGAGGTAGTTATTATCAATAAAAAAACTAAAAAACCGAAACAAAATATTTGTATTAATATATTTGTATCAATAAATATCTTGGAACGCTATCGAAAAAATAGTGTAACTTTTTAAATTAAAACTCGTTCACTTTAGGCTTTTTTTAATAAACTTTAATAGCCATTTTACATGCATAGCTTATACGTTATTTACAGAATTTGTTTATACAAAATTATTTTATAATACACAAAAATCTGTCCATACTCATAAATGAAAATATTACACGAAATTAAAATATTAAGACACCAGTATTTATAAAGTTACGTATATTACGATAAGTCTAAAGAATAATTAATTTCCTTAGGAGAACAATATATTTACCTTAGGTATCTACATTATCCAGTTGATTGATTTTATAAAATACTGTTTGTAGACAAATTTAATAAATCAAAATTAAAAAAATAAGGTGCAAACAAGAGTATTAATTTAAAATTTATAAATTTTATTTTACGTAAAACTATTAATTACGTAAAACTATTTAAAAGGAAATTTTATATCAAAAAATTTCTTCCTTCGTACATTTTACATTTTTGAATAATTTTCCAGTAAACTATAAGTTTTGAAATTTATTGTAACACGCGAAAAAAATTTTACCTACTCGTGTATTTACAAACGTGCTATGTCAATCCAATATATTACATTTTCATATTATCTTCATTATATCTTCTTATCATAATCATAGATTTTAAAAAAAAAATTTACTTTAAAATCGATATAGCAAGTTTACTAAAAAGTCTAATTTGTTCTATTCCTAATTGAATTTTGAAAATGTTTCCCTTGATCTAAAATAATCCGTTATCGAATACCTTGCCTAGCTTATAATGTTATAATTTATAGTCACGTTTTGTCTCACAAATTACCAGTATAATATTTTCGTATAAATTATGAAAATCCAATTTAAAATAAATTTGAAAAAACATAAAATGTCCTTTGTATTTCTCGCGAGTGTTTTATTAGTATCATTGAATACATTGCTTTTTGACTAATGTTAAACATTAAGAACAAAACCCCAATTATTCTTTTAAGGTTAGCAACGATTTACGAATTTACTTACTCGCAGTTATTATGTATTTAAACGCTTTTTATCTGTCAAGTTAGAGTTGGGAAATTGAGCAAAAGAATATTTGAATTATTTAGAAGATATTCATCCAATATTCGAGTTGATTTTACGGTTATCATCAAAATTGTGTCTAACCTTTTGATTAATAAATACTCGATCGATTATCAAAAAACAAACGATAAAACCAAATTTAAGTGAACATACCGAACACTAATTTTTAGTTTGACCTTAAATTATGTCCGATGACAGTAAAAATGTATTGAAAATTACCATAAAAAATTGACACCAAATTAATATAAAATTGCACGTTAACCCGTTAGTTTTGATAACATTATATTTTAAACATTTAATGATAATTTTAACGAATAATCGATGAGTAATTTTTGGTCAATAATTCATTGTGCTTAAAATAATGCCGCACTTAAAACGTTTTTTTTTTTCGTATAGTTCTGTGGATAATTGTATTGTCATATAAGAAAGTTCTTAACCAGATAGAGCCACGAAAGCATGTATTTAACATTGGTTATATTTCATCACAAGAGCGTGCTGTGCTAAACAACTTAACTTCTTATTTTAAGGCTATTGTTACTATGGATGCGAATTCTGACGAAAATGTATTCTGATGTGTACATCCGAAATCCTCGTCAGAACACAAAATGGTTACACTGTGAGGGTTTTCTGATATTCTGACAGTCAATACGTTTCTACCACCCAGCAAAGATGGATGAACTTGATGAATTTATGTTCTCGAAAGTCCGTTAATGAAGTTATCATTGTTAAATGGTGAAAAACAAAGCAAGTTAACCAGTTATTTTTTAGAAGAGACGAAAAGATATCTCTGTTGTGATAATTTTTTTTTCTCATGTCCCACAAACACCTGTTATCGTACACAAAACTGATTAATTTATCAGAATCCATGATTCAAATAAATTAATATATTAATAAATTATATAATAATTGTAAAATATCAAATTTGTTAATCTCAATAACATTGAAACAGACTCAGTTCACATGAAAAAATCAAACTTGTTTGAACGCTCAACTGTTTCTGACGATATCGTGTATATTTTGACGTGATCATCGCTGCCATGTGTTTACATTATTTACATATTTACAGTGTTTACATTGGTAAACACTCTCATTGGAAAATACGTGTTTGTTTGTTTGGACAAATTCGTCAGAACACATTTTCGTCAGAATTCGCATCCATAGTAACCATAGCCAAAGTCTCCCCAAGCAATAGCTTTTCTTTTAAAATATAAGTAATGACATTTATCACAGTAATTTATACATTTTGATTTATGTAAATTGATAACTTTTTACTAAACGTTGATGAAAATTTAAAAAAATAACTGGGGAAAAAAAATTATAAATTTGTTAGTATTTCTAAATGTTCAAATATCTTTTTAAATGAGAAAATATAACTGTGACGAAGTTCACATCCTGAAGGATCAATTTGTCCACCTAAAGTTCCTGAGATTTATAATACCTTAATAAAAAATCAATTGTATTCAGTCACCCTATACCGGAATAAGATAAAAAAAATTTATTACTAACTATTCTATGGTTATTATTTTTTTAAGTAATTTATAATTTTAATGGATTTTATTGAAACCATTTCATTGAATTACATTGAACACAAGCAACTATTTTAAATAAAGTAAGAATAATATACTAATTTATATACTGAATTTCTATAGTTCTGAATATTATTTTAACATGATATATGAAGTCATAATCTATAGTGTCAGCTATTAATATTTATGAGTTATTATTATTATGAATATTATTAAATAATGAAGTTGTAAATATGTGATATATTAATTCTATATCATTAATTTGCTACTTTGACTATCGGTAATTGTTGTTGACACATAAGTGAGTTAAAAATAAGTGCAATATAAATGTTCAGGTCATCAACTAGCTTCTAATTGATATACTGATACATTGGCATATTTGCCAAAGAATTGAAGGACAATTATACATTTTTCTTTTTTGGAAGTGAATAAAAAATTAAAATCTTTTTAGAATTAAAAGTGTTGGAATGTAGCCAGCTTTCTGCGTGACTATGACTGTAAATGAATGAGAACACTACATTAATACACACATTTACAAATAAAATACTATAGATTTGGAATAATGTCAATGAGCCACAATTTTGATTTCGAATAATCAGGTATGATAGAATAGAGTGTGTAATGATGAAGTTTTGTATTTTAATTGAATATTTAAGTCCGTGACCATCAGGTGTTTTAATTAGAAAGAGTAGATATACGTAAAATGTTTTAGTTCATCGACTGATTGGAAATTTTTCTAGTTGATATTTTATAAAACTCATTTTTTTTTTAATGGTTCAACATTTTCTAAGTTCAGTTTTCGGGAAAAAAAAAAATTCGGAAAATAATATTTTTATTTTTCATTGATAGTCGATCCATGAGTTTCCACATATATTGTAATTGATGAGTATCATCAGTTATTGCATTTAATACATAAAATATATACATATTATTTAATAACTAATTGATATAATTCTCAAAAATAAATCTTTTGTTTGATGATTTTATTTTCACTCAGACCTGTAAGTAACTATACTTTACTATTACTAATACTGTAAGTATTTTAATTTGAATTTACAAAAAGTGCTTTAATGATCGATATAATTTTCTTCCGTTGAGAGTTAGTTTTATAATTTTAGTATTCTTTTTAAAAACGAAATTCACGAAAGATTTTTCGTGGAAACAGTCATGTAAGAAATAGAGGATATGATGTCAGGGAAATTAATCAAATTTTTAATATCATGTCAAGTGGTTATTTTTCATTTCAAATAGTATTCATTAAATCATATTTATTCCCCATACTATGAGATTGTTGGTTTATTTTAAATATTTTATCAACTTCTTAAAGTTTTTTATTACTGATTCTATTCTAATTTTACTTGTATAATTACATTTACTGTACTTAATTTATTTTTAATACCTCAATATAAGAAAAAATGTCCTCTGTTAAGTCAAAAATGCATTACAACTTTTAATTAAATTTAATAGTATCAGGTTGGCCATATATTTATCTTGCGTATTTATTTTCAAAATGAGATTTTTGGCTTTTTTCAAGACGATAAAATGTGAAAATGGGAGACATAAAAAAAAATATATGATAAAACAATGTGGGTGGCCGAATGTCATTTCATTTTGTATAGTATTTATTTATTGTTGGTCTTCCCATGTAGATGTATCGGAATTGACATTGGTTGTTGGGCAATTTATCACCTCTTCGTTAAAAGGATTAGTCTTTGTTTTTCCTTAGCAACGCATAAGTTTTGTAGTGTGAAAACTCAGAAAAAATATTGGTATGATATAAACGAAAACAAAAAAAGAATTGTATCGACTTCGCCTTAAAGTAAGCTTTAGTCAATGTAGGTTTAAATCCAGATAGTTATAATGATGATAAATATTTAATCATATTACGAAATTTAAATCTTTCAAAGATGAAACGACGGTAATGAAATTTATTAATTATAGTAATTTCCCGGGTAACACTTTTGGTGATAGTTAAAGAAATTTATAATATCCAATTAATTATGTACATTTCATTGTATACAATTATAATTGTATGCTATATGTGAATTTTTCTCTGAAGGTATCAGTTAATATTTTTATTCATAGTCATATGAGTTTTAGTTTTCAATCTATGATTTCAAAATAAAATTCCATTTTATTGAAAAACATTAATATATTTTAGGATTAACTAAAATTAACTAAAAATAAATTAAACAAATTGTTGGTATACTTTTAAAATACGTAAGTTAAAAACCTAATTTATTTTAGTTTATTAAGTGTAATATATCTTAAAAATAAAAATTAAAAAAATAAAAAAAATATAATATATCTTATATCGTTTATATGTTTAAAATCTATACTAATAAGTTTAATATATCTTAATAGTATAGATTTTCGTAATAAATATATTTGTATTGATTGTGTTATATAATTTATTCATATAAAAAAGCTCTACATAACATTTAACTAAATCAGTTTCTATAGTATAATTTATAATAAAATAAGAATGTAGTTTTGCATCTAAAGAAAATCATTATATATATGAGTAAATTAATAACACTTTTTTTAATAATTCTTGAAAATCATAAAAATATTTAAATACGAATGAAAATTGAAAGTTTTTATTATAAGTTAAAGGATTTTAAATCAATACAATTTAAATTATGAATGAAAACTGACTTGGTGTTTAAATGTTTATAAGTTTTTATAGATTTTGTATTGAAATTATACATTTTATATTGTGAATGATAATATTCAAATTTGGATTTTAGTATTAATATTTTGATTTATAAAACTAATAAAAATATATATTGTAAAAAAAATTAATTTACAAAAATTATAAAAAAATAAATGTTAATATATTAACATTTATACTATAGTAGTATATTCAGTATACTTTATGAGGATGAAAACCTAGATATTGGTGGAATATAAGGCAAAGGGTATTCAGGCCATACAATCTACTTTAATACTATTCAATTCAAAGGTTATCTGATCTAATGGCTATCCCAATAGTTTTGAGGCCTGTATTTTCTGGCCATTAAGAGAATTTTCGTTATGCTCATCAATTTTCGTTTCTTTTCATAATCCTGTATAACCGTACCCATAAACTCGATTTTAAACTAGTCCAAAGATATTCAAACAAGATTATTCTGAAAACTGAACACATTATTAATGTCAAAATGTTTAACCCATAATCCCTAATCAGTTTAAATAATACATCGTTTTTGTGTTATTTTTTACCATTTCAAATTGAACGGTTTATTTTGTATGGATATTTATTGCTCTGCTCATGGGTTATTTTTAACGCCTTATGAATAGCTATAAAAAAGTGTTTTAAAAAAATATTTATTAACTTATGAACATACTAGAGTGTGAAAATAGTTCTTAAAACTATATCTATCTGCTTGACTTTGTAGTAGTAAACAATGAATATAATATTATATTTCAAAAAAAAGAATATTCGTACCTACTGTTTTTAATCAGACACTTTATTTGGAATGCAAATTAAATTTTATACACTTTTAGTGGATATACTAATAAATTTATATTATTTAATTTGAAGCTTGTGGATTGTGAAGTTAATTAAAATAACTCAGCCTTTAATGAAACATTCACCGACGCATTTCGGTCGGTTTAAGCTTTTATGGTTCTATATACATTTTAAACCTACACTCTATCACGAGTATAATTTGTAGCCACAGACAAATGGGAGCTAAATTAATGCTGGGCGTGTTCTTCTAAATAAATATCAAAATGTATCAATGTATCTATGCTTACGTTGGCACCAGTATCAGGTAGTGGATTGGTACTTTTATAATATTACCACATAAAATTTGAACACACGAAAAAAATCTTGTTATAACGTAGGTACATACCATAGTTATAACCAAACATTAAAAATATTAAAATTAATAAAATATATTTATAATCATATGGTTCACAGCATATTTCAACATATTCTATGTCACTACAAAAAAACATCAATCAATAGTAGAAATAAAGTTGGTCTGTATTTCAAAATTAAAAAAGATAAATGGTTGTATTTCAATTAAATTATTTTTACTAAATTGGATTTAGTAATTTCTTAAGGATATTGCATCTGTTCAATAAAGGAATAGTAGTTTTTATGATTTATATAAATTTAAATTCTTCAATTTTAGAACTATAATCCATATAATATAATTGATTGTAATCAGTAAATTATTTTAAATGTACATAAGGATGATTAAATGTTTCACCCACTAAATCAATATTTATTAAACATTATAATAAATATTTTCATTTTGTTATCTATTTAATCGAATGTTCTGAATTTTTATCCGTACTTTTTGTATATTTTTATCAATGGACATCAGAATATTTTTGATCTATACTTGTAATATAAATTTTATATAGTGCTTATTATCAATACATTTTGTTGGCATTTTTTTTATTTCATAACACACTCATTTTCTCATGGTTTAAAAATAACTAGTTCAAAAATATTGGTGCTTTAAATTAATATTTTTATTGTTTGAGCAGTTTTAACGGATTATATTGTTATTATTATGATTATCATATTATTATATTTAACAAGTATATATTTATATGATAATGTTATGTATACATTTCTAGAATTAGTTTATGAATAATAAATATGATAATATGATAAATGTATAAAATAATAAATATATAAACAAATAGTTCTATACTGTACTATGGATTGAATGTTTATTTCAAAATTTCTAAATGCTCAAAATTCTGTCGAAAATTGTATTTTGTGCTTTCATAAAATTCAAGAAAAAAAATCCAAAACTAGCTAACATCGGGCAGGATACAAAACTATTTTAAAAACATAAAAGTTTTGTTTGAAGACGTATTTATTGTTTTTTAAATGTTTTTAAATATTTTTAAGGGTAAAAACAGTAAGTTTCTTTTTAGATTTAAATATATCGTCTTTCTGTAGATTCGAATTCGCATAAGAATTTTCAGAATGTACGTCATTACTATTTCTTTCCTTGGATATTAATTTGTTCGTATTAACTATTTATATAGAAAGAATTGTGTTCGACGGATTCAGTTAGTTGTTTAAAGAAAACAACACAGTCTTACATCACTATTTTCACGATTTTCGGTGATGTACACCAAGTTGAATATTATTATAGTCAAGCAATCAAATAGCTGATAAAACACGGTTACGATAAAATCGACTTGAGAATACAAATGTGTATGGAGCAATCTGGATGTTTTGATACGAAATATTATAAGAATATAATATGTATTCTCGACGTACAAACATCATTATCTATGACAAGGATGTTTTTTCCTCGGAAATAAAAAACCATCTTACAGTTTTTGCTTTCTAAAAACGCATATTTGTTTTCTTAATATTTTACTATCAAAATTATCATGAAACAGAATCTATCTCGATTTCGATAAAATCATATATTTTTTTTCTAAGTTTAATTATTATGTGCAAGTGTTTCGGACATTAATTTTTACCTCTTTAATTTTGTTCTAATTGGACCACATATTTATACTTATTAACATAGATCATATTTGATGATTATTACTTCTTCAATACATTTAAAAATATTCATATTATTTATTGGTCTGTATTAATATGTTAGGTATATTATAACTATTAGTATAACATTATTTAACTGCGTATTATTATTATAATTGTTGTTAAAAATAAATGTTTGAAATTTGAAAATGATTCACTGTTGAATTTACTTTTATATTGTTTTTTTCCTTAAAACGCAGACCTATAACTAATAATTAAGTGAGAATTTTTATAATTGAGTAAGTTTTATAACTTAATATTAACTTTTTTTTCTTGATCACTAAAGGTATAAAAATGCTTACTTTTTATTTACATTTTTTTCAATAGCTTAAAATGTAATACTTATGACACGTACTCTTGCAATATTTTCGATGTGATGAAAAGATGTTTAAATAGAGGAAGCTGTAGTGTGTATATTTTACGAGTCATACTGCAAAAATAAACATAATAAAATATCTTAATATTATTGATCTTGTGTTCTATTAATATCCTGTTAGAATTATTAGCGTTGTATATATGAAGCTTACAAATTAGAAATAGTGATGAAATTATAAGACAGTTAACTTCCATGTGCTTTAAAAACATTTTCTGCTATAATTTTATTTACGTCGGTTTTTTTTTTTTTTACAAAATGTAGTAACTGTGACCATTACAGCCCAACGTGTGGATTTTAAATATGGTATGTTCTTTTTAGTCAGGTTTGTTAATTTAGAGGTATTATATACATTGTGTTATTATTGTGTACGGGTTGTGGTAGTTTTTTTCTCAATACCATCATCCAGCCAGAAATAAAAAATTGTGCTTATGACCTGGTGTGAACCGGAGATCTGTAAGTTTAGATGCAGACACCTTATCCCACTGATCCTCAAGGTATATTGTTTGTAAAATATTATTTTTTGTGCTTTGTAGTTTTTTCTAATATTTATCAATAAAATACATATAATAATAATTGTTCCTTGTTTAATAATAATAATATTTTGACGATATTTCTATTTACTTATTTTTTTTTTTTTAATGAAAATTTTGGTAGTTACTTTCAAATAACATTTGCAATTTATGGATGTTTGATTTACATATTTGTTGAAACTCAATAATAATATAAATTCAAACCATAGTTATATATAATTATATATTATGTATCTTAAATTTAATTTAATATTATTTCTAAAATTAAAAAATATTACATAAATAACAAATATTTTTTCGTCAATATATTTCTATTACTTTAAATTTTAATAATATTCTGTTATGTTGTTGTTCAACAAAGCATATAATTATTTGATAGAAAGTAGATATTTGCATAGTAAATAAGTAAGAATTGTATTGAAAAACAAAAATTCATAGAGAAAAATCAAACCAACTATTTATTATATTTATTGAAACATTAGTTGACTTTGTCAACCCTTCGAGCATATGTTTTAAAATACACCAAACCATTTGATCATTCATACTTTTAGTGCAAATAATTATAATTTAGTTAAAGTATATCTAAATGGTAAGGAACAGATTTAATTTCACACGTATATTAAAATGTATTAATTTTAATTTGTTTTATTGTAAGATTTAAATTATTATAATCCATTTTTATATGAAACAAAATATTTGTTTTTCATTTTTATTTTCTAATATTTTAGGAATATAAAATCTCTAGTGTATGTACTGAAGCGTTTGTAGCAAGAAAACACTTTTGTAAAGTAGTAAGACGTCTCTGTACTTACTTTCTAATCCAGTACAGTTATCGTGGTCAGTTGAGAAAGAGTACGATAAGGTCTAGGTTAAAGAGATCTCACCCTCGTACATCCAGTACTCGTTATCGTGGTCAGTTGTTCAAAAGTAAAGATACGTTAGAGTTATAAAGTATAAATCCTGTGGCACTTGTTAATTTATCTATTTGTGCATTACTCGTTATCGTGGTCATCAAAAGGCGAATTAAATAAGTTTTAACCAAAGAAATAGATATTTATTCGTTTAACGGTCTGAGACTCAATAACCGAAATATATCTGTTATATACGTCAAACATTTGCGTGACGTATACGACACCTGTATTAGGTTTATTTCTATTGTATTTTTATAATTGTTGAGTTTAATTTTATTAATTAAAAATTCTAAAATTTAAATTTAAAAAAATATAAGACACGGGATAAACATTTTTTAAAAATTATAAAAATAGCTGAGCTATGTCGTCATGTATCTATTTAAGATATATTTAAGTTTTATGAAAGTAAAAATAACATAATACTCTTTGATTTATATGTGATCTTTTGTCAATATATACATACATGTGTATTATAATGTTGTGATTGCAATGTTACATAGACGAAGTTACACGTTTTCAATTACTTTTCTTTTATGTTTGTACTTTGTATTTATCACGAGTTAAAAAAATACATATTATTATCATTATAAAAAATCACGACAAGACTTCAATAAATACACCTTTGGTCTATTGAACTTTTATAAATATAAATACTAGAGATGTAATGTATATTCGATGCTACAATACCTTATTTGTTTTATCAGTTTTTCCATGACAAGATTTTTATACTATTTATTATTAATAAGTAATCCATATCTACACAACTAAAGATAATGTATGTCAATGATTAATCGACCTAAATACAAAAATAGTTCTTATCATGCAGGTACCTGTTCGTAGTTAGCTTTATTTTACTCGTTGTAGACGTATATTTTAACAAACATATGTGCCGTGCCGGGACCTAACGTTTTGTTTATTGTAAGCAGTATCTCGTTTTAAGCGATGCTCGCTATAGTGATTTATAGTTTATACTATATTAAAAATAATTTAATTATGATATTCGAGTATTTTGCACAGTTTTTATTTTTGTATTTTAATTGCCATGTCAAATAGTAAATAACGCTGGCTTCGAATCCATTTCTCGCAGGCCTTTATACGTCATAAGCCATATAATATTATTATTAAACGTTTTGTGTTGCGCGAAAAATTAAACGAATAATTTTTGTTACGTATTGTATTGCAGCATGGAATACTGATTTTCGAATGGTCGAATAATTCCCATCACTGATAAATACGTATATATATAGATAAATACATATTGATTCTTCAAAATTATCGTAGTTTCCTGTGCTATACATTGACTTAGGGGGTGGGATTTACCTAAGACACGAGAGTTAGTAAATGTTGTTTTAATGGTTTAAATAAATTGATTAATCATATTATTGATCTCGTTGATAAAGTGATAAATTATAATTTATTTTTTACATTATTTGTTATAAAATGATTTATTTAATTTATTATTTATTTTGTTATAACGTTTTCTCTTCATTTGTTTTTAATTTTATGTAAGATAATGAATTCTATTGCAATTCTATTGCATTCTATTTTACCAAATGGTCTAAGATACACAGCCATCTAAAGTTTAAAGTGCTGTGTACTTAGTAGTATTATGTTGTATTAATAACAATAAATCCAGGTCACATAAAATATAATATATATTAAAAATAACTGTATATTCATGTCACGATAGGAAATAGATAAATATAATATTTTAGAATAAAAAAAATAATGTGGAATAATAATTTTACAAAATACTGTGAAAAAGCATGAAAGCAAATGTGTATAAATGTTTAATGAGGTTAATTACATCGATGAAATGTAGAAGACGCGTGAATTAACAGTTTATTCCGTGGTGATCGTGTGACTTCAATTTTGTTATTTCAAGTGTTACCATCATTTATGTTGTGTGCTTGTGTCTATACGTACGATTTTATCGGAATATACGAAGAGCATATTATTAAAAAAGGTATGTTGAAAAGTTGAGATTTTTCCGCATTTGTATTTATAAGTTTTCATATATTTAATAACCCTAAGCTTCTGCGAAGTCATGTGAATTCTAGACATCACGTACCGAGTAAGTTGCAACGGCATGCGTTTTTAGTGCAACTAACACAAGCACAAATGGTAATGACTGCGATAACACACATTTTCATGCGGCAGGACTCGATTCGAATAGAAATTAAGAACTTGGAAAGTTTTAAAATTTTTACAGTATGTTGGCTGTGATTTATTCCTAATATCCACTTATTTCTATTTTTCACAATCAAAGTTATGAAATTGACTGTATAAATAATGAGATACCAATATTCTGTACATATATTATTTTTGTATCAAATACCATATATTTTATGTTCCATAATTGTATTTTAACATGTTTTTAATTTGAATTTTTAATTGTTAACATCGATTATCGTATTTCAGTTACATTTAGTGTATCAGTGTGAAAAGTATCCTTCGCATACAATTGTACTTATATATCATTGAAGATCACCAAATTTTTGAATTTTCTAACTCACAAATCTGTTTTTTGTGTCTTTATAATATAAAAGATAATACTACTCATAATTGAGTTTGGCATAACCAACAAGTATAATTTTAAATATTTTTTTTTCTTAGTCAGTGCGATGAAAAATTTAGGACTGGTAATTATATCCTTCTGCTAATAGTTTCACTAACATTTACATTAATAAATTAAAAAATGGATTTGGATAAAAGTTTATGTTCTTACAATATTTAATTAACAGTATTAATTAATTTGAGTGAAATTTAAAATTATTTATTTATTTTTATTTCTGTTTTAGATAAAATATATTATAAATTAAACAGTCATCGATAATATTTTTTAATGGAAATAACCATTACTGTTTATTATGATATTTTTTAAGTTCACATATTTTATTATTATGATTTTGAAAAAAAAAATTAAACCTCCAGATTCAATTACTCTTTATCGTAACATTGTATATACCTATATGTTGTAAACTATCTGGTAAAATCGACATTATTTATTAAAATTAAGTATTTCAGTTATACAGCTGGCAGTTCAAAACTATTCTTTTTTTTTTTCTATTTTACAGTTTAATTAATTGGTAGAGTGTTAATAATTCAAAATAAAAAGTATTACTTTAGGTAATTTTTTGTAGAGATATATCATTAAATACTCATATAAATTATTATAAGTCAAGACTAGTTCCATTTTTTCAAATTCAAAATATAAATAATAACTATACAATGCTCGAATGAAAAAAATAAATCCTTATTTATTTTAAAAAAGTATGGTGCCGTATGCTGTTAAGAACATATTTTCGTTTTATTGGAGAGCACCTATATTTTTTGAGTGTGACAGATATTTAAACCTATAAATTTTCTATACTAGTATAAAAAAAATAGAAAATAATTATTTTTCTATGTCCACGAAGCTTTCGATTTGGATTGAATACTAATACGCGAACAAAAAATTCCAGATAGTGGACCTAGTCATTATTTTTTTTTTTTTTTTTTTTTTAAGATAAAATATAAATTTGCCAAATAATTTATACGAGGTGTTTATAATGGTTTTGAGTTTCGTCGTCAGGTACATAACAACTGTATGGATAACGAAAATAATAATAGTAATAATAATAATAATAATAATAATAATTCGGAGTATTGTTCGACCGGGCATGTGAAGGGTGACGACGAAGGACCGGTGGTTGAAGGGGGCATCTAGTAATGAATTGGGTGTTAAAAAGAGAGGGAGAGAAAAAGAGAGTGAGAGAGTGAGAGAGAGAGTGAGAGAGAGAGAGAGAGAGAGAGAGAAAGGAAAAAAGAAAACCGGGGAAAAAAGTAGGTGTATTACCGGGTACCGGAAAACCCCGGGGCGCTCGGCTGGTCGGTGGGGGTCGTTCGCGGTCGGGTGGTGTCGAGTTTCCCGCGATATCGTCGCGCCGGGCGTGCTCCGTCCGGCAAACGGGCGACTCGCATTCCGGTCCGTACAACAGCGGCGTGTCGTTCTCGCCGTCGGAACAACGTCGTCGTGGCGGGATCGCAAGAATAACGGTCGCGGAAATCGTTTTCACCTACCACTCTGTCGGTGATTTTCCGTGGTTGTCGTCCGGAACGATAGTAATAACAGCGATAGTATCGCGTCAACAGTGTTCGTGGTCGTGGTGTCGCGACGAACGATGAACTGATCTGGACTCCGTCGAGATGGCCGAATCGGTCGCGATCATTCACCGACACCGCCGCTGCCGCTGCCGCCGCCGCCGCCGCCGCAGCTGCCGTACGCCCGTTGTACCGTTGTAACATGGACGACCGGTTCCTGCAAGACGTAAGGACTCGTTATTCGCATACTTTGTAATCCCTTTAACGTCGTAACGTTATTCCGTTCGTTTGATTGTTTATAATATTATTATTTATTTATTTATTTTTTTTTTTCATTTGCTGATAGACATGTTTAATCTCGAGCACAACTAAAGTTACGTGTAGAAGTAGAGAAAAAAAAAAAGTTGGCTTGTATCACGACAATTTCATAAATGTATATTTTTATAAACATATATCATACAAGCGCTTGCCGCCACAGTTCTCTAAAATGTATATACCATTACGCTTCGTGTAAGCTGCCGTCGTGCGCTTTTAATTTTCGACGCGATTTAATTTTAGTAAACCGGATACCTGGTATTCCGCTAAATGAACATTCTTCCTACCGTACCATGTTCAGGTTTTACGTAATACTATTTCCCTGTAGTGATCAACGTGCTCGTCTCAGGCGACAACTGCTTGAGTAGAAATTGCATTTATAATTAATTATGTGCCGTGGTAATTTCATGATGACATTGTCGTGTACAAACAATATTGTTAATATTAACAAGGTACTGATGATGTAAAAAATTCTCAAACAACAATATTATTTTCGATCTAAAGTGAGATGTTTTTGAAACTACTACGTGGAAAACAGTAGAAAAATAGTATAGCATTATAGAAAAAAAAAATATAAAATTTACTTTTGGTATTCTTTTCGGATTCTGGTCTGTATAATAAATCAAAGCGAGTTATTGAAACTTCCCATTGCCACACATTTTGATTTTATGTACGTTTGACGACAAGCTTTATCTACAAAACAGCAAAATAGTTATACAAATAAGTGTTGATAAATAATAATTGAATAGATAAAAATGTAACATTTTCTGATGAAAATGGTAAAATAATAATTATGTATATTACATGGGGTAAACACGGTTTAAAGTATCTAAAACAAAACGATTAAGTTACCACCTAAATATATTTTCAATTGACTTATTAAAAACGGACCCTATCCAACCACTCACAAGTATATAAACTCCGTATAATCACTCAGAGTAGACAAAAAAATAATTCATTATCATAATTATTATCTGGATAAAAAAATATTGACATTTTACCTAGTCTATAAATTATGAATAATGATTGGTTGCTAGACCAACAAAACGATTATTTTTTTTTCATAATATTGTCAAACTTATATACCTGTTAATAAAAGAGAATTAAAATATCAAAAAATATATTTAACTTATGAAATTTACTATAAAATATATAATATTAAAGTTAAATTGTGTTGTTTTGCATTTCATTATAATAGTTACTTCTATTTTTATAAATCGAAATTTTTTCAAATGTACTATACTTTGTAGGGTTAGACACTAATAACGTTGTTACGATCACACACACATACATTACATTATATTGATGGAAAAATATTTTTTTTAAAAACTTAAAAAGGATTTTTAATACAGTAAACAAGAATAGAATTATTTTAATTATGAAATAAAATTATTAATAGCTTTTTAATCTTTATTTTTTTTTTTATTTTTAATAAATATTATTTTAGTTACAAAATATTCCTGGAAATCTACAATTATGTAATAATCTTTAATAATATTTTTATGTTAATAGAATTTTTTCCTAAAGTATTAAGTAAAAAAAATACTGTGATCTGAAAAAGTTTATTAAATTAGCAAATTGATAGAAACAACAAGTTAAAATTTTCATGTAAGTAATAAATAATTATTTAGAAGACCAGATTTGTTTATAGACTCAATATTACCAAAATACATTACTAACTGCCTTGATATAATACGTACTTAGTATTAATATGCAAATCGCAAATTCAAAATAATCTCAGGATTTAATAGTAGGTACCCTCAAATGTAGTTAAAAAATTATAAATAGTATATGGATTAAACATTTAAAATTTAATTAAAATTTAAATTAATACAACATACTGAATTATATTTACCTATTAATTTTTCAATTAAATTAAAATTCTTTGCGAAGAAATTAAATATTTATTAATATTAAATAACTAGAAGTTATGTTAATTAAACTGACATTCTTTAACTATTTGAATGGTTATTACAAACAGAAATATAGTTGGTAATTTAACTAAATATATTACTTTGGGATAAAAAAAAAAAAAAAAAAGACACAACGAATGAAAGATTACATAATAGATATATAATCTTGTGAAATTTAATTGTAATCACTTAAGTTTTATATTCATTCGCTTCAATCATACATTATTAAAACTTAATAAATTAAAATTAAAATGCACATTAATAAATGCGATGTAATAATATATTATTTAAAGAAACAATACGAGTAGGTAAATATGTTTTATACAAGTAATAATATTCATGTGTAAAGTATAACCATAATTTTACTTTTTATTCAATTATTAAAATCTGAAAATATTTCTAATTCAAAATTATATCCTTAAAAAAAGCCAAAGAAATTTTTTAGGTTGGTGATAAAAATATAATATTTAAATCACATTGTATTTATTGTTTTAAACTGTTCCATACTTCTTGGTAAATTTTTACCGTCAAAATCACAATCATAGCAAAAATATAACTTGTGACAAGGTTCAATAATATACAAGGTTCAACATAAAGAGGCATTTTTTGTCAAATCATTCAAACAAGATACATGTATTAGTAAAACATATTTTAAATATGTATTGAACACTCTATGTATTAATATTCTTCATAAAAATCTTACTTAAGTAAACGAGAGTTAATATTGTTAAGTTTCTTTGATGTGTCTAATATACATCATCGGTACAAGAAAAACTCAAAGAGGACTTTATATTATAACAACGAGAAAGATGATTGTTGTACAAAAAACTTTTTTCCTTAAGTTGTACTCAAGTGCATTAACTGTTTTAAAGATAGTAGAGTCTTTTATCTTATACGTAGTAAATCAAAATTTAGTTCTCTTTATATAATAAATTCTTTAGCATATTTTAGTTTCAATATTTATAGAAAAAAAATATATACTCGTATTCAGTATTTATTAGATATACGGTATATTATACTAAATACTTTTAGAGAGTACTAACTATATGTATTTAGTTTTATTAAGATTAATAGCTTTTTAGAAGTTGAAACTTTTAGTTAATTGTATATTTCTAATTTTTTTTATAGTTCCTTCTATTTATTTATTTATACAAATATAATATCTTATACAGTTGTTTGTTAGTAAGTATATTATTATCATTTTATATTATTTTCTATTACATATGGCCACTATTTATTATCAAGTGTTAATCAAATATCAATGAATATTTTTACTATAGTATTTCAAATGTTAATAATTAATAATTGTCCTTCAAAAAGTATGAATAAGTTTACTAGTCTTTAATAATTTAAAATCATTACTTCCAGAACTCCAAGCATAATTTGATTTTTTTAAAATCCACAACGAATTATTAGTATCTAGATTAGCCAACGAGTTGGAAGTATACTCTTTGCAATTTCATGTAGTACATATCAAATATATTAAAGTATACAGAGAAGTTTATAAGAATATAATATGATGGGGGATTTGTTTAGAGTTCATAGTTTATTTACACATGTTTCAAATTCACGAACGAATCAATAATCCTAAAACAATATTATTCATACTGATCTGATATATCAACATTTCCGTCGAATCGTGATGTGTACTTCACGCAGGTCTGTGTTTATAATTGCACGTTTCATTAAGTAAGACTTTCAGATTATAAATTTATATATATACGTACACATTTTTATTTTTATTTAATTTTTTGAATGGATTCAAAAGTTTGGACAGCTCACGAGTAATGATAGATTGCCTACCAGCCAG
This sequence comes from Sipha flava, assembly GCF_003268045.1. NCBI lineage: Eukaryota > Metazoa > Arthropoda > Insecta > Hemiptera > Aphididae > Sipha > Sipha flava. Next base: position 183,709 of record NW_020272899.1, read on the forward strand.
TGTTAGTAAAGAGAAGGTCATTTCGGAAAATTCCGCGACGTGCGCTCGTAGGCATAGTAAGTATTTTTTGTGAGTTTAGTGATGGACGGATGCATTCATGTAGGGAGGAGGTTCGTGTGTGGCGCTCACCAATCGATTATAACGTGTGTCGACCTAATGCGTCGTAACAGCTACGTGTATGAGACGTGCAATATCACATCCAACCGCAAACATCTGTTGATTATCAATAGTGAATAAATATATGAAAAAAGTGGTATGTTCTGTTACTCTAAGCAACGAGTAAAGAATGAAAATTAACGGTGGAGGAGGCGTTGTTTGGAGAATTTAAAAAAAAAACCAGAAAGGCTGTACAAATTATAGGACAAAATTACATTTTAGACATGATTAATTTTTCTTTCTAAATTAAAAAAATAAAATGTGTTTACTCAAATAAAAATATACGACAAGCAGAGGGGTATAGACTTCTTGTTCAATTTTAGCTACGCTACTGACTGGCGGAAGGTTATTGCTTCCGCCCAGATTGCGTATAAAATGAAAATACGATCCACGTACAAAAGTTGGGTTCGCCACTGAAACCGATGGTCTATTCTTCATCACATCATTCATCGACCATGGTTTCCATTATTCTTGAAATTCATCGATTTCGCTTTGTTTTATGCTTCAAATGAATGCAAAAAAAAAGTAAAATAAATACCTGTAAATCGAATGAGAAAACGTTTAGATTTTTAATACCTATATCGTAGTACGATTGGCTTTTATTATATTCAAGTTTTTATTTTAATAATGCTGAAGTGTTCGAAAGCAAATTCTCTAATTTTATTAAAATAATGTAATTGATAGAAAGCAACACACTGGGTTAAAGTAATTCGAAAATATCCCTAGTAACACAAAGTGCAATACTTCTGATACGGATTTCGGTTTAACTGTGCAAAAACGTTTATTACGAGCAAAACAAAACAATACAAATAAACACATCATTGTTAGACCGATCAGCATTTAACAGCTTCTCCGGTCATCGGTATCTCACTACAAACCACAATCCTGTTGTGATATTTTCCTTGTCTTCTTATTTTCACACACATACACGTATACAAACATGCACATTGTATCGTTACATCACTAACGTTCACGTGAATACTATATCTCTAAAATTAGTCACTGAGATAAACAGAAGATTCACGATTTGTAGCTTATGCATAGGCTGTGGCAGCGGTTATGGTACTCAAGGGTTCAGTGGCATAGCCAAGATTTTTAAATGGGAAAGGCTGAACACTTTTTTAGGCAGATTAGGTAAAAGAAGATTTAAGTTTTTACCCTTCGTCCCCTCAACATCAAGTTTATAATTGTATTTCCAGCATTTTAAAATAGTATTAATAATATTAGATCAATTATAATTAACAATCGTAATAAATTATCGGTGGTTAGTTGCGGTAGCATCGCCGCAACATAACAATGAATGATTGTTATCACGGTAGAAGTAAATACGATTATGAAGGTATCAAAGAAAAAAGCCAGTTATTCGTCAACATTTAGTTAGTACTATAGTTTTAAAATACTTAAATATCAAATAGTAATGTACTAGTATAGTACATATCTATAAACATGATCCATAAGGGAGGAGACAATAGGCCTCTTAGTCCTTTCCCTTGACTATGCCACTGTAAGGGTTAACGCAGTTGAACGGTTTTTCCTGAGGGATCTGGACGAAAAGGAAAGGTCAAAATTGACTTTGAGCGTAGTGGCACACGTAATGCGCTATCTCAGCTCACGGGGGGAGTGTTTTCACGAGTGCGTCCAGTATCGGCGGTGGTGTCATGGGACACGGTGGTAGGAGTGGAAAGAAAAAAACACTATACGTCCTGTGCACGGCGGCGTTTTATTAGTGCACATGTAGTAACGCTATAAAACCTCATGGCAGTCAATTCCCTGCATACACCATCACCCTCGAATGGAACGTTTCTTCCCCATCCCTATATCACCTGCCCCGATACCTTGCCGACCCTCGTTCAACTAAAAGTGTCTCTTTTGTGCACGTGCGATGAGGTCTCTCCAGATTCGCGCCGTCGTCTTTTGTTTTATTCCGACGGCATACACCGTGCCACGCCATCCATTAATCACCTCACGGTCTGGCCTTGTTTCCTCCTGTTCATCGCCGTTCGGCCGGGTTGACACGGGCCATTGCGGTGGCCATATGCGCCCGTTGCTAAAATTGACTGACGAGCCACATAAACTCATCTGCGTGGTCCGCCCACCTGATAAAATCGGGTCGGCGAAGTTGCGATCCGTAAAGTGTTCACACCAAGTGGAGTCATAAGTGTAAGACGATTCACCCAGATAAACCCAATGTTCCGGTCCTGTGGTGGAGTCGTGCATGGCAAAGAATGTTTCAACGACTGTTGTCTCTTGTCACGTATCTGTACGTTTGGGAAAATACGAGTATATAGTTTTTAACGACGCGTTTCGGAGCAAATGTCTATCGCACGTGATATATTTCAAATAAGGTTCATTTTTTTTTTTTTATTACAATATTTTTAGTACTATAATATTAGATCTAGAAGATTATTATTATTTTTTAAAAACGTACAATTTAGAGACCGGGGATATTGACCGTCCTAGAGCTAATGATCGGATATGTAAACTTACCGAACTTGATGTAAATTGTTATGGCAAAAAAAAATTATAATTATATATAAATCAAATTTTAAATATAATTTCTCTTTCTTCTAAAGGAAAAATGCATTTTTAATTACAAACTAAAAAGAAAAATAATTATATTTATATTTTAATGTATGAAATCGAATATCGAGAAAAGAAAAATTGTGAGTATTTAAAGCTTAAACGAGCGTATAGTAGTGTCACTTTATTTCACGTTTCACATCTGATATTTCATTTTATTACTTGTTAAAAATTGTAATATTTTTTAATTTACTGTAATTATGGCAATTACTTCGACTGATCAAAACATTTTTTTTTTTTTTTGTTAATGATATGAGTCAACCGAAATAATGTTCGTTGTTTAATAAAAATCATACCCTGTGCTTATTAGTAATATACACATAGTTATTTTTCTCATATAATATTATTTCTATAAATATATTCATATTTCGCAAGTTAAACAATGATAGTTATTTAATTACTAAGAAAGTATAATATAGATATTGATTGATTCAGTATATATAATTGAACCGTCAATTTGAAGCGATAAAGATTTACCAAAGAAAATAATTAAAAATTAGAGCTTCGAAGTGAATATTAGAAACTCGATCATTGGAGATACCATAAATACCATAGATTTAAATTCATTAAAAGATGCAGAGAGAGATGTAAGTTGAGCATGGCAAATATTGTGGAATTCTTGAATTTGTGAAAATAGCTGTAAAGCATTTTAGTGTTCATTATATATTTTATATATGTAATATGTAGGAAACATCTTTGATTTTTTAATTGCTACAGTTATTTCAGTTTTTACTAAAAATGTAAAAAATATTTTTGTCTAAAATTTTAATTTTCAGTAATTCGTTTCAATATATTGAAAAATAAAAAACAGACACAAATGTCGAAATCTATTAATTTCTTTACCGGATCAGTAATAGACTTTCTGGAAAAGATATATCATGATATATCATACCCAAATACTTGTTTACAAGTTACTGTAAACCAATATTTTCTATCTTATTAATTATAATACAATATATTATAAAAAAATTGTAAAATGATCCATCATTTCTAGTATGGTTTCAATACTGATTAACAAGTGTTTTACTGTAAGAATCCAGAAAATATCAATTGATTTAAATAAAAAAAAAAAAAACAAAATTTGTTATTGATTTTAAGATCATATTGTTTAAATTAATTTTATAATCATATTATTTTAAAAATTAATACTCTTTATTGATTTGATCAATGCAATGTTTGAGTGCTAATATTAACACTTCTATATTTTCGATGGAATGTCAATTATATATTTATTATATCATAGTGTATTCGGTATGCATAAAAAAGAAAAAGAAGAGTTCGAAAAAGTTGATCATTAAAAAAATGTATATATATCCATATTATTATTCTTGAACATCACATTATTGTGTACTCGTATTACTGATGTACATATAAGTAATAGGAACCAAAAATCGTCAAAATATTATTTTTATAAATATTTATTCTGAACATAAATTTGTATATATGTGAATAATTATTTATTTTTTATATGAATATGTGTGGGATTCCACCACCCACTTCATCTACAAAAATATAAATAAATTTTTCCACTGTATCATTTACATGTTAAGATAAACGTGAATAGCTTTCCTTAGAGTACGAAATATATTCTCGTCACGATTTGTGTTTTGGTCATAATATATTATAATAGTATGACGATATTGTTATTTCGAAAGTACAATTGATGTCGACAATATTATTTTAACTAATTGTTGCTCCTTTAGAATACGTCAGGGACGTATTTATGGAGTGGTAAAGTAGATAATGCGTTTCCAATCCCCTTATAACTCTAAAAATTAATTTTTCAAATTAAATACCTATGTAAGATATCAATTTTTCTTCATTTTTATAAAAATTGGAAATTTTCATTCATGTTATAATATAATTAAAAGATAACATAGAAAAATACCATAATTGTTCCTACTAGTTTTTTATATTTTCGTTTCTAGAAGCGATGGTTTTTTTTTTTTCAACTGGAGCACTTGTTTTTTAAAAATATTATTGATGATGAAATTAATATAGTGAATATTTAAAAATTTGTATTGAATTAATTAATTTTGAGCTACTTTCAAACAATAGTTCTGATTAAACAACTAATTTTAAACATCGAGGTGGATAAAATATCTTGATAAAATATATCTTTAAGTTTTTTAATAAATAAATTACAATATAATAAAAATTAGTAAAAGGGCACAAATATTTGGTCTTAAATTAATAGGTTTTTTTAATCTTTGCTCTCCCGATTTATCGAATGAAAAACTAAAACTAAAATATGTCATTTTTTTGTATATTCTATCATACTCGTATGTGTATCACACTAAATAAGTGTACGATAAAAAAAAAAAAATATTCTGAATTAAACTTTCGTTATTATTTTTCTGCGGAACGGGAGTGGTGAGATATAAGAAAGATACGAATTTAATAGTCTGTTGTGAATTTAATCATGTAAGATTTTAGATTTTATTTCCTCTGTACAAAAGAGAATTAAAATCCAACAATTTATGTACTGATAAATTGGTTTTGTTGTAATGATTAACGTTTGTAAATGTTTGTAAACCGACTATTGATTCTCGTTTTCACGGCTTTGTGAATCATTTTATTGATTAAATCTGCACTTTTTTTTTTTTCATCTAAGTGGTTCAAAATAATAATATATTATTACCATTGCCTTAACATCGATTTAATTTCAATCATTTTTTTCTCCAACCGTCTGTTCAAAGAGTATTTTTTGTGCCCCAATAAGGCAGCACATTATATGTGTTTAATAACTAAACTGCCACGAACAGAACTTATAAAAACTGACTTAACGTACCATATATAATAGTTTACAATGTGTACACATGAATCTATTGTTGTTATAATATTATTATGTTGACACAAAATAAAGTAAAAATGAACCTATTTTATGACGATATTGTGAGTTTTTTATTTATTAATATAAAATGTTTATTGCTTTAATATTATATTATTTAATTATAATAAAATAAAGAAACGAAATTAAATTGAAATGTAAAAAAGGTGATTTTTTTTTTAATTTTTCTAATTTTAAGACTAGAATCTGATATGCAATAACACGAAATTGACTAGTTCTCATTTTTCGAGAATAACATAATTTGATAATGAAACTATAGCTAAGAATTATAGTATTAGTTTATTTTGTATCAAATTACTTTATATATTTTAAGATGAAGATGATGGTAATAAATAAAGAATATTAATTGAAGTTACATCTAAATGGTATAACATTTTACAAATTTACTTAAGTTGTGCTCTGGATTAAGAATATATAATTTAATTTATAACTATCAGTGTCATTCCTCTTAAATAGATATCAGAAATTTAAAATCATGTCGACGGAGTCACACAAATTTACATCTTTGAGACAAGCTAGGAAATCAGTCTCTATTGCAGAAAAAGAGGTAAGATTGTTATTTAATAGCCATTACTATTTAAACTCAGTGTTGGTTTATGTAGTGTTTATACATTTAATTATATTCATATTATTATGAAATACAGTTAATTGGAATCAAAATAATTTACATAAATAGTATTTATCATTGCAATTTGAATTATTTACAATTTAATACAATTTCATATTTACTAACTATTAATAAATTTAAATTGTCAGTTTTTTTTTAAGAACTCTTTGATAAAGTTACATTATGTTGAATCATTATAATATTATTAAAAAGCAATCATAATATTATCTTATGTTAGCTGGTTAAAGGTTCATTAATGTATCGAAAAATCTCAAATAATATATAAAATTAATAAATATAAACATATTTTGTTATTTATATAGAACGGATTTATATATTTCAATAAATACAAGTAATATAAAATAATTTAAAAATATATGTGGTTTAAAATTGTATATGTATACGTATATTAAGATTATTTTTAAAATTATCATGTTTTTGTCATTTATTATTTTATTTTAATTTTTAATGTTTTCTTTTTTTTTTGAGTATAATTTAACTATAAAATTTATAAATACAATTAAAAAATATTTATTTCATCATAATTTATGTAATAGAAAATATGTGAAGTATTCAATTATTTATAAAATTTAATTTGTAAAATATTGTAAATCCATAGAGGTTGTACAGTGTATTATAAAAGTTTTATGGTTTTTTTTTATATTATGATGATGGATTTTAATGTGATATTAAATAATATGATAATATAAAAATGCTTTAAGTATAATTAAATTATTGTTAATCTATTATAATACGTATTATAATTTTTTTATATTTGAGATCTAAAACAATAAACGTTACGTTGTAAATTATGAGAAATAATTACAACAAATCATACACGTTTGGGAAGATAGCCCCTCCCACCATGTCCAATAGAATCCGGACTTGTTTACAAATTTAGTAACTTTTTATTAACTAAATGTAACCGACACCAAACAATTTTCAACCAAACAGTTTCTGAAAAAATCCAATTTTTATTTCGGAAGGGTTAACATTTTATTAACTTTCAATGTTCGATACGTAACGCAAATATAAATACTTTTAATTTGCTACGATAGATAAATTATAATTCCTTTAATTTTTTTTTTTTTTTTTGTACCTATTTATATGTATTGTATTTTATTATACCTATAGCAATTGCGAAATTTTCCAAAATTGCAGTACTTTGAAAGTTTGAAACTCTTGTAATTGCTAAATAAAAAAATATATTAGTACCTACTTATAGTTTATCATTTGCAACTGATTCACAAGACTTATTTTACTTGCAAAATTAATATTTCCCTCGAAGGAAAAGTATGAGTTTCTATTAGTTACTAAAAGGTTACTAAATTTGAGGACAGGTCCGGATTCGATTGAACATGGTGGGGGGGCAACTTCACGGACGTAAATCATACAGCTATTAAGTTTAAATAGTGTAAGTTATATGTTTTACTATATTGACTTAATGGGTAATATAATTTATTAATATTTATATATTGTTATTGTAAATATTAATACTATATTTTATACTTACTACGGTAGCTACATAAACACTAGCTGTATGTTCGCTGAAGAGAAATCCCTATTTATCTAAACTGTAACATTATAACGGAAGCGTATTCACTTTATTAACTCAAAAATAACTTAATTACCATGTTCCAAAGACAGTTGAAAATCACCTGATCAGAATTAAATTATGTAGCTTTTATAGTCTTAGGGAAACCATTGAAGGCGGGGGGGTTGAAGTAGGAGAGAAGTGGATGAGAGTTTGCTTTGTTTCCTTTAACAATATGGCAATTAAAATGTACTGTATTTTCTGCCTTATTACCCATAGCGTTCTTGAAAACGAGGTCTTTCACATAATTATAATAAATATTTTATTCGTTTTTGATCAATAATTTCGAAATGTATCTAGTACACTAAGTAGAGTTGAATTTATATTTCACGAAAAGGTAAGTCATTAATTAATAATCAAAAACTAAATACAATTAAAAAAAAAAAAAAAAAGTGTTTATTTATTTTCATTTATATTGTAAATATAATAATAAAGGCACTTTTTGATGCCATATGTTTTTATATTTGCATTTTTATATATGTTTGACAAATAAAATAAAAAATGGTTTTCCAAAAATAAATTTTAAAATATTAATAATAAAAACGTTATTCCCTAGTTATCTATAATATACTTGAGTAAATATTTTGTTCAAATTTGATTGTGCGTATTCATTAATTTATAACTTAAAACTTATTCTTATATATAGTATTTATGTCAATCTAGTATTGAGTAATTAAATTGACATAGTTTTGGTTGTTTGAGTAAAAAAAATGGAAAGAAAAAAATTATATTTTATTTTAAAATTCAATTCTATTTTATATTCAAATTGTTAATCAACATAAATAGTATTAAATATAATACAGGATTTTTGTAGTTTAACAATACTTAAATCGCTGAATTTAAACTTTTTAAACTATATTCCAATTGGAAAGTTCATGATCTAAGGTTAAAGTATTTTTAGTGGTTTTAATGTCACATAAAGAAACATTTACCTCTAGTGTCATTACGGATTTTAGTTGCAAAGTTTATACTTTCAATGGATTCCATAATAAACAGACGTTTTAAAATAATCGAAAATATCACGGGAAATGATAAAAAGTGATTGTTTTTTTTTTTTTTTTAGAAATGATTAATAGTTATAAAAAAAGTTATAGTTAATAAAAATACTTCGTTTATAGTTATTATTGTATTGGTTTAAAAAAAAAATGTACTAAGAATATTTAACTATACGTTTTCCATTGTTAATATTTTCAATTTTTAAACATTCTTATTATATATTTTATATTCGTTTATATAAATTTTTAAAAAGGAACTAATAATATTATCTTGTATTAAGTGATAAATAATTTGTACATAAAGCTTTATAATTTTAGCTACATTTATATACAAGTAAATACATTAAAATAATAAATATTTATTAACAAATATATTTCATAGATAATTATGGTAATGTCACATCTGGCAATTAAGATAGTTAAAACCATATATATTGTCTTAAAATAAATCTAAGCATTTGAAGTATATAGGTTAGAGTTCAAAAATAATAACTACTACCTTTTGTAGCTATTATTATCTATCATTATAGATAGTATATGTTTATGATATTTTGTATTATGTCTATATAAACCGCAGAAACTGCACTGCAATAATGACTTAGTTGGCACAAATGACTAACGTGGAAGGATAAAGTCACGTAATATCGTCATAATGTTTAAGCAAATTAATTTTATTGATAGAATGGGTCGACTCAGATATATCATTAGAGTTATTTTCAGCTATTATTTTAATTCCTGTTTATATATAGAGTTCAGTATAACTAACGATAAAGTATGTATCTATGCATAAACTTTGTAAAAGTTATGAATTTTTTTTAATAATAACTATTTTATACGATTTTGTTCAGAATAAAAACTAATTTTGTTTGACATTTTGCGGATAACGATCGAAAAAAATATCGTATTTGAATATACAATTCTCTTAACCTGATGACATTTCATACAATAAGAAACTGTGTAAATTCATTTTTGATTTTAACAATATAATATTTTTCCGCAGATGGACTTGACAATATGAACAATAATTGCGTGGTCCATGTGTGTGTACACAAATAATTGTGTATATCAGTTTTATTTACTCTGTGATTATCGTTGTTGATTTCCATTTTATTTACACCAATCTGAGTTTCCCAGGAGTGCTTTGCCATTTTATAAGGGTTCGACCTTATGAACACTTGCGTTTTATTTATTTGTGCTTCATGACGACGCAATATCTGGGGATCTGCCTTTTGGGACTACTTTATTCTCGCTTTATACAACCACTGGTATTGTTGGTATATTATAATAGTTTGTTGTGGTACCGATGAATAAAACTGAATATCAACCATCGGCTAGCAAATTGTCATTTGGAGTTTATATGTAAATTAAACAGGTCCCCGAGGAGGATTTTTTAAACAAACTCACAATTGCGTACATCAAACGTCGTTCTGGCTTATTCCCAAAAACAAGGCTTATAATGTTGTACGGATGCTCGTTATCCGTTCTATTAAACCAATATTAAAGCGAGGACTGAACCTCGGTTATAGATTAAATATTGGTCACGACTGTTCGTCTATGAAAAGTGCACTAAACGATTATAAACGATTAATAACGCGAGAAACACATTAGTCCCAGAATAATAGTCTATAATACGATTTGTAATATATAATAATAGATTTTTCAAGAACAATGAGAGAGGAAAGAAATATTAATTATGATATCCGAAATCTGCATCCTGTGGCAAAGTGACAGTAAAATGTTTAACTGATATTCAGTTCACTTTTACGCTGGAATTCTGAAGAGACTGATCCAGGGGCAGGAAATGAGAGCTCAGTTGCCAATTTTCCTCCTAGAACTTATAATTACATTCGTTCTGAGAAAAACTTGCAATTTTGAGTGACGACGAAATTAGCTCTTTAAAAACATGTATAATTTATGGAGCTATGTCCACAAGGTGCAATATGAACATTTAAGCATGCGTATCTATCTGGGACAAAAAAAAAACAATTTTTATAGGTATTTGTCTGAACTACACGTTGGATAATCAATAATAAAATAATGAAAAAAAAAAAAATTGTAAATAGTTAATACTCATTTATAAATATGCGAATAAATAGTTTAGGCCTGGATTATTGTTATAGTTGTAAAGTATGATCGGTTTCAAATTAAAAATTCATCGTCAGGTACATACAAATTCAATACATAGTTGCAATTTTATTGATATTATGTATATCTAATGATAAATCTTTAGTTTAAAACCGTTTGTACATTTATTTATTTATGTATTGAATAATAAATGCTTATAATAATATATTTTATTATAATATATACGCGGATAACGATATCCCTCAAACCTGTGATCGTTCGCAAGGACCACAATACATATGAATCGTCGAGAGAGAAAAGAATTCATTCGATATTCTCATATTTCTCTGTGCTTCTCATACGCTCTCGCATCTCTTTCTTCTCACTCCCCTGTAGGTATAGTTGACCCGCAACCCTATCACACTCACTCACAGTACTCACCTAATTTTTCTCGTTTCTTCCCCACCTACATCATATGCGTGGTGATGGAAATCGCATAATAAACCATCTCGACCGCCACGCAATGCGTAATGTCCACACAAACTATTCACCTCTCTTGTTCGTCGATTCTCGGGTAGTTAATCTAATTTTGGTGAGTTATGTGTGCATGATGGTCGGTACCTAATATTGTCAACGTAATATGGGTTTTATGGCTTTGTCACTCGATGACGGTTAAACAATAAACCCTTGGCACATCGCCTCGGTTCGATTATTGTCTTGGTGACGTTGGGCTAGGGAAGAAGGTGAGTAGAGCAGAAGGATTGCTGAATACTTTGACGATTATAACAGTATAATAAACTCGTCACAACGAAAATGGTAGAACATGCTTACATATATTTTGCGTGCAGCCCACACACATTTAATTGCTGTTATCGTATATTGAAGGAAAGTTGGACCATCAACGAGAGGAAACAAAATAATCAACATTTATGTAGAGAATTTAATTGTAATTAAAATTTAACTTGTTAATTAATTTTCATAGAATTGAGTTTCAATTAAATAACCAAACTGCTAAATTTCCAATAATGAATCCTTTTAATAAATTACATTTTCGTTTAAAACCAGGGTCTTTAATGTATAATAATGTATCTATGTAATCAATACTTATACTAGAAATAAAATAATATGCTTTAATATAATTACATAATTGTTCGTGTAAGTAAAATTCATCATCTCGAATTAATATAAATGTATATAATAAATTAATTGTAAAAAAAAATAATATAAATAGAGAGAAATTCCCAACCAAAATTGTATTACAGTCGATGTCTATTAATAATAATCAAATGTTGATTAAATTGTTTTCTACTTAAAGGTTAATACCCTTTGAAGCTTTCATTGTAATTGTTTTCAATACTTCCAAAAAGTAGACATTAATATTACTCTATATATATATATATATATATATACGTTTCCATTAGATACTTCAATGGTTTTTTTTTTTCAAAGAAAATATATTGAATTTAGTAAGAAATATTTATTTTTTTTGTTAATTTATTATAACGACAATTTTGGTATTTTCGTTATTTTTTATGATGCAAATGAAAATACACGATGACTTAAATCTAGAACTATCATTGAACTAGCTAAAATAATCTACAAACGCTTTCATCCAAATTTAAGCAAGTATAGTTACATACTAATATCACATATGTCCACCATAATTCTACCGAAAAATTCGCTGCTCAAACTAAAACGAAAATGGCGTAGAGATAAATTATTAAATTAATTAAATAAGTGTTATCAATGGGTTGATTCCTTATCATATATTCATGTCAATTTAATGTTAAATATTGAATTTGTAACTTTTTTGTTGAGATTGTAAATCTGTTATTATTATTATTATTATTATATATAAGACATATATAATAATAATATTAAAATAAAAAATATAAATGTATATACTTAAATGTAAGGAAAATTAATTTTACGGAAATTATTCCCATATAAAATTAGTTCTTCAATGACCTATAAAGGCACGATCTACAAAATATACAATTTTAATATTATACCTTTTGCGTCGATGCCGAAAGAAGGGTGTAAATGAAAATAACTAATGATGACAAAAATGTGGTTTTAATTAATTTCATGTTTACTGGCACCTCCCATTTTGAAATTGTGTTCGCGTTATTACATTATTATAAATTTAATGCATTATATATTATCTGCACATTTGCGAGGGTGTAACGTTAGTGGTTTTGGTCGATATACAAAAAAAAATAATATTTTCCTGCAATGTGTATAAACGCATACGTCCGTCAGGATACATATGCAGTAGGTAATAATGATGATAATAATAATAATAATAATATTAATATGCACAAACTGTATTATTATCACGCATACGTGTACATAATATTATAAGTTTATTATCGTATACAACGCGCATATGTATCGTACGTATATGCGTTTATATATAATATATATAGTGTTTAATGGCCTGAAATCGTAATATGCAATTCGATTTACCGCGTTCCAAATGTCTCCCTTGCACTGTGAATAATATGTTACGATCTGCATATTATTTGTACATACATTCGGTGTTTTATTATTATCCTCGCTAACGTGATCAGGATTACGAAATGTTTGCCACGGGGTTTCATTCAGGCGTACGTGTGTGATATTATAATAGTACAAAGAACGGAGTAGTACCTTATTATTTATGTATACTCTGATTCGGTATTACAAATCTGTGAAACTAATATTCTTTTAATTTTCACCTGAAAATAATTATACAATACCGACTTTTCTTCAATGAAATTTAGTCTTGACAAGACATAAAACATAAGCTTTTACGAAACGCCCAAGGTCTATGAAAAAAATAATCTGTATGTAAATGTAAACTACGTAATTATTGCACGCTATTGTGATTAAGCTTTTATTAAATTCGCGGAAGTAAGATCCATGATTGAAAAACATAGTCAATATTTTTATCTAATTAATTTTAAAAGCAAAATTTCAACTTATGCTACCCAGTACATATTATTATTATATCTGACGTATAAAAAAAAGGGTATAAAAAAGAGATATAAAAATTATAAATTATATAAAAAATATACATTTGGATATTACTATTTTTTTATTTCCAAGGTATTATATGATCAAACCGATATTTATACTGGAGATTCTATATTTCATATATTTTTCAAAATTAACAGATATCATAAAATCATATATATCAGTAAAATATATCATCACATCTGTGTTGTAGAGTTATAAACGTTAACACCATGCTTTACAATTTAAAATAATTCAACATACAAGCTAAATATTTCGTTCTGTTTCAATGATTAACACAAAGAACTTCGTTAATATATGTTTTCATCTATAACAACAATATAGTAAAAGATTATTGCGCCTTAATTAATATTATAGTAGTCGGCATAATTATACGAAAATATTTTTCAATAAATATCATATCTATTTTTAAAAAATTATATATTGAACTATGATATGAATCACAATAAATTACAATTATAAAGAAATAATTCTATAATATAATAAAAAAAAGTAGAACAATATTCTTTAAAGTGATAAGAAAAACATGACAATCAATATAATGGATAATTTTGGTTATCAGAATAAATAAGGTGTTATTTTTAATTTTTATACTATCTAATTTAATTAATTGAAGTATTTTACTTAATAAAATACCAAAACACTTATTTTTTTTTTAATTTATTACGTTTATAATATAGTATAAGAACAATAGAATATAATGAGTTTTCCTAGTAAGAGAATAAATATAAATTACAAAATAATTACACTAAATGTCTCAATTTATATGGAGTTGAAAAATTGTAGGTTTATTGTACTATATGAAACAAAATAAATAAAATCTTTTATTTTAATCATATTTTAAATAATAAACCGAAGTAACTTTAACAATCGTTATTTTGGTTGAAAATTCCAATACATTTAGGCAATATTTTAGAAAAGTCGAAATAATACTTCTTAAAGTATTTTATTTTAATCTGTAAAAACTTAATATTTCTGAATCGAGTATAAGTGAAATTATTATTCTAGTAACAATCTAGTTACTATTTTAAAAATGAAAATATAATTTATATTTAATATATATACATGTATGTCACTGGTGATATGAATGATTCAGGTATTTTGCAAAATGACTCGGCATTATTCAAATTGTTGACCCATTTTAGGCAATGTAAATAAAACTTATTATTTATAAAGTACCTAGGCATTATGCAAAATACCGGATTATCCATATTGCCGTTAATATATATATATATATATTACATTCATAAAATAGTATATTTAATTTATAATATTATCTTATTTAGAGAGAACTATACAGAGTAATCAAAACGAGACTTAACTTTTGTGTTAAAAAAATAAATATAAAAAGCATTTAGTAGGCACTTAAGAGTTATTTTTAAGTGTCATAAGTTATCAAAATAGATAATAGCTGTAAGAAGTTACGAACGTACAAATGTTTAGAAGTAAATTTCAAAATTTAAATTTCTTGAATATGTACTCGTTTACCTAACCGTTTGAGAAAAATTATTGGTAAATTATTATTTTGATGTTGGCGCTTGCAATTTGGTTTATTAATATATTTGACGCATATATACGAGACAACTGAACAATACTCACACTTGCTAAAAACCATACATTATACATATCTAAACGCGTATGTGTGTGTGCGTGTGCATAAAATACACGTGCTTGTACTACCGTTTATGGTGTGCGTACATGTAAGTCCGTATTTAAATTTAATGCACTGCGGGTAACATGTACACTATACATTCATTATTATTACTATCAACTTGGCTTTTGTTAACTTATTTACACGCACGCATACACAAATTCTCACTCTTACAACTTTCAAACATTCCGTTTAACCTTACTTTCAGTGCCTATAGTCCAACACCGTGCACACGACTGCGCTAATAACATTTCGCCGCTTTACGAATGCCGGTGATTTCGTTGTCGGGTTAGGTACAACATAATAATAATAATAACAATATTTCATTATCATTTCTCGTGTTTTGCAAACTCTGACGCAACACAATGAAACACCGAGACGGTCGCTCCTTGAAGTGTTTGGCATCGTAGAGGTACTATTATCATAATTATTATTATTATTATTGTTTCGTTTTTGTTTATTTCTTCGAAGCTTTTCGCGGCAAAAGCTGGTTCAAATTATTTAATACAACTGCGGTATAAAATATTACACACGTGCGTTACGTACGGACTACGCGAATGCGTACGAGGCTATCTATCTTGGTGACTATCGGGAAGTTTTTAGGAAAACACATTTTGACGCATGAAAAACGTCGGAAGCACGTGCGAGGCAGACGTATGACGTTTAATTCACGGTACTCGTTTGTTTTGAATAATTTCGCCATCAACGACAAACGTTGAGTGCGCGCGCGCATGCGCTTGTACGAGAAATGTTTGGCAGTCTGGACAAATATTCGAAAACGTGAAACCGTGCGTCGGGGCCCCGCGCAAGTGCTCCGGCAGTACGATTTGTGGCGTTCGTCCCGGGCGACGCCGGAGAGCTGTTTTTAAACTACTGGCTATTAGGGATGACACATTCCGTGGCGAGCGGAGGGGAGGAGGACGCGTATAATTGCACCAGATCGTCCTTTTAAGCGAAACAATTGGTGGTGGGCTCGGACACAAGGTGGATGTTAGGGGGAGTTGAATGATACGAGGTGGTTGACGTTGCGATCGAGGCGGGGTTCGTGCGCAGCGGCTTCGGTCGCGTTTCCCGGGAAACTCCGAGAGGTGCGTGCGACGTGCAACATTACTGTTGTTATGGCCGGTGCGTGCGGGAGATGATATCGCCGTTGTTTTGACAGATGAAATGGATCCATTGTGCCGTAGCACCGTTGAGATTGCCGCCGAAGCGTCGACGGAACCCGCGTGCGAAATCGAAGTCGGTCATAATGTCTCGTGTCGCGCGTACGCGGGCGCGTGCGTGCGGTGCGAGAAAGTGGGAGGATGTGAATTCGGAAGAAACGCGTTTCGAACGGAATAACGACGTTGCAAATCGTTTATACCGGGTAGTATTGATTGGTAGTATTGAAAAAGGCTATCCCAAAAACGGAAAACCTCTCGGCTTAACGATCA
This sequence comes from Sipha flava, assembly GCF_003268045.1. Lineage (NCBI taxonomy): Eukaryota > Metazoa > Arthropoda > Insecta > Hemiptera > Aphididae > Sipha > Sipha flava. Next base: position 200,658 of record NW_020272899.1, read on the forward strand.
GGATTGATCGTTAAGTCCTTCCGTTGGTTTGTGCTCGCACGTCGCTAACCGGTGGTGGTTGTACGGTTCACGTACGGGATTTCGGTAAAATGCGACAATCGCGACAACCGTGCACGGTCTGAAAATCAAGTTTTTCCGACTTGGATCTTATTGGCGACCTTATTCGTCGTATGTTTCTGTATTTTAAAAAATTCGAATCGGTTAATTTCAAGTTTATAGACGCACGTTTTGGTAGACCCAAACGTTTCCGCTCTTTGTTCTCGAATCGATTCACACACGCCAACCTGTAAATGGCAGCGCACAAAATTGGGAATCCCCTGTTCAGACGGTGTCAGAAAATACAAGTGCTCGAGAATCATACCGCTCTATAAAAATTACCTCATGACCGTCGTTTCCACTTTGGCTGTCGTTTAATTGGTAAAACAACGTTTAGACATTTTTTCCGCAACCGACAAAATGATATCATTCAAATTCGACGGTGTTAAAATGGAACGATTAAACGTCATAGTTTAAGGACATGGAATAATCGAACTCGCTCACTGTTGGTCTGTGTAGTTGATAAATATCGTACAGAAAGTAATATTAAATGCGTGTGGTCTATGCTTGCACACAAATATTAAACACGAGTTATGCTAACGTATACTGTACACGGTTAAGCTTCACGTATTCACTTACGTGTGGAAAAAATGATTTAAAAATAAATTACCATATCATATATTATATGATGTTATAGTCACGATTTTGTTTAATAACTATTATAATAATAAGTTTATTGCTATCGTAAAAAAATAAATTTTCAATACGAGTATTATTATATGCTAAATTTAATTATTGATTGATATCCTCAAAAGCCAATGAGGCTTTATGAGGGCCTGTTATGGCCGTGTTATATGGCTGTGCTATATGAGGGAGTTCCTTAGATAATAATATGCGGTTAGAAACAAATTTTAACTATAAGAATTTAACAAATCTATTTATTTGAATAATAAATAAGAAAAAAAAAAATTACTAGAATAAAGTATTATTATAATTTTTAAACATTGAATATTGTTTTAAGTAATGTACATTGAAATCATGATAACAATAAAATTGAATAAACTTGTATTGAGGGCATTGCTATCTGAAAACCGTTCTAATTTTTGGAACAATGACATAGGACTTAAATTTAAGTTTTATAGAGTAATTATGACTTAGTACAGTGATGTCATATTTAAAATTATACATTAATAAACAAAAATGTTTAAGGTACAATGATATTTTACTTAGTATATTTAATTACCTATATAATTTAGAGGTTTGAAACAAGTGAGACATATTAAAAATTAATTTGAAAAATTAATTCAGCGTTGCACCAAGGTCGTAGACATGTGTTACGTATGTACCGCTCCAAAATGAAATATCATAAGAAATAATAGATTGTATGTTAATTTTTTTAGTTTATAATTTAGAATATGTTTCAGCGATTTGAAAATGTAATTATTGATATGAATATTCCATTTTAGGTTTTCGTAAATGAAAATAACCAGATATTTAATTGAAACTACTTGATGTAATGAAACACAGTTACAAATAATTGTTGGGTTAATACTAATAAGGCAGTTGTGCGAATGAATGGTAATTTTTTGGACTGCAGTTGACAAAGTTTTTATTATTCTGAAATTAATAAATTAAATTTTTTCCATGTTTATTAATAAACAGTTATTTTCTGTTCAATTTTTAATTAATGCAAAACTATTCTCTGCTATTTTTTATAAATCATTTATATTATAATTATTAACTAGAATAACTGTATCGTCAGAATAACGGATTAATTTTGCGTGTGTACTCATATTAAGAAGTCCATTACCTAATGTTATTATAAATTATATTTTTGTGTTAACGATATTCATTGTTTGATCATTCAAATATTTTGTAATTTCAGGTTTTACATCTTAAATTAAGAAAAAAATAACTAAATTTTTATAATAATAATGATTATATATGCAAATGCACAGTTACATTTATTGTGGTAAAGAGGAGGTGATGCTAATATGATGATGAAAGCAGAACGTCTTAAGGGAGGTGTGGTTTTAACCATTTGTTTAGTGAACAAATAACGTGGCATTTTTATAGTCAATATTTTTCCAGTTTTGTGGTGCACTGTAGTCTGTATTTATTTCATCCATATACTATGTTGGACGGTGTTGGAATAATGTAGCATACAGAGTAAGACAGATTGTTCTTCCAAGGGCTAAATGTTAGTTTGTTAGGTCAAGGGATGGCTTTCATTTAAGACAATTGTTGAAAGAGGTTCTGGCATGGTTTTCGCATTTAACATTTTAACTTGTAAGTTTTAAAAGGATTTAGAAGGTATAATATAGGTGAGATAACTACAAAACAGTAGCTGTATTTCCTTTGGTTAGAATTTGTTGATCAGAATGAATTATATTAGTTATTTAGAAACATGGATTTTTTAATTTTTATTTCATTTAGATATTTTATAAAATAAATTAATTTTTTTGAAAGGGTTTCATAACTACAGATGTGTTAGTTATTTATTACCATGTATTATGATAGAACATGAAATAACGGTGGAGTAAAATTTTTTGAATTATATAACTTATAAATCAATTTTTGTAATTATATAGTAGCCGTAAAAATATGTTTGTGTTAAAACCGATAACAATCGAATGATTTTGTTTTGATTTACTCTCGAAACATTTTGAGGTTTAACAATATATTGTACGTTTTGGGTAGGCGTTTACCGAGAGAGAAAAATTACGACGAATGAACAAATCAAATGAATTTTCGCAATGATAAATGCATCAGCACAACCTGCCTATGGCATATTACAATAATGTAAAAATAAATGTGGTTTCTAATAATCTCAAAGTTCGTATGAACCATCAATCGTCGAGTGAGCATAAAATTAAACTGCCTATTATTCAATTTCATTTATTTTGATTTTGGCGTATTGTCCCTCGGAATATTTTCATTTTTCACCTTACCAATTTTATACTTGAGCTATTTTTTGATGGTAAATAGTATTTATGTATAAAATGATTACGGAAGCAATAAAAATAAATATTTCATCCGTAGCTCCATCATTGATCGGGTGGTCCATCACGTAATCACGTATATATAAGGTTTCGTAACTAATCACAAAATCCGGATTTTGTAGCTTGAAATCCGAAATAAGAGATCCAGATTTTTATCACATCACTAGTAAGTATACCATGTCATCACTAATCTTAATTGACTACAGATTGTTTGATGATTGAATAAAATAAAATAATAAAATATTTATACGGCATTTCTCAAGAATATTCACTGTAAATTGTAATGTCTTATTTACTTTATGATTTTACTTTATTTATTGTGATGATATATTATTTGTATATATATTCAGTTTTTAGTAGAAATACAAACATTTTAAGTATAGTAGTTATCGTATATAATTATTGATAGAAAATAATAATGTGTTTGTGAGATAACTTTGTATACCATAAAATACACAAATAAATCAATTTAGTTTTCGTCTGCTATTAATACCAGCATTATGGATTTATAATTTTGTTTTAAAAAATACTGGCTTAGATAATTTGACGTGATATAGCATTATCTTATGTTATACTTTTCATGAAAAATAAATTTTAATTATATCTAAATTATAAATATCACACGATATTTGAATAGTTGAATTTTCATTTTGATCCACAAATTTTTTATAAATAGTTCCAAATATATTTTGACATTTATAAGTTTCATATAAAATTATAATCATTATAATATTTTTTTTTTCATGCAGCTTTCATATTCATTGTTATATTGTGATATTTGTGAAATCTAATATTATTCCAATACTTCTTAAGTTGTCCTTATATTTTTCATTTTATTTTTTGAAGCACTACTACTTCAGAATTATTTACCGTTACTGTATTTCAAAAGTACACATACTCGATGTTGAGATTTCCCTGCGCTATAGTTGATTCATTTCACTGGTACAATCCTACATATTGTTGATGGAAATTGTTTGTAATAGTTTTTAGGAAATAATGACAATTTTACTGTTGCATAATGTATTAATGTATTGTAATAACCCAAAAATACAAAAAATAATATAATGGTATAGGGGATGGTGGTATATATATAAATGGTGGTGAGATATGAATGTATTAAAGGGTTGTTACCTTCCTCCTTATTTAAGGGAGGGTTCTTAGGGTTGTGAAGGTTCGAGAGCCGATCAGCGCAATTATACAGATTGCCAAGCTAAATAAAGCAGCACCTACTTGTTTTACCGTAGACCTTCAGATATAGATACGAGGTTGAAAAAAAAGGATAAATGCAGAATTTAATTGCACTGGGACCGGATACTCTTCAACACTCGAGCAAAGAACACAAGTCAAACGGATTAAAATCACAAATCAAAATAAATTGCACGTATAAGCTCTCTCGTTGATCTTACGATCGGTGCGCATGCACTGATGACCTAAGATTAAGAGCTCTGGGAAGGCTTGTATGTCTCTGTTCTATACTAATTTATGGTGATAATATATGTTCTTTCTTATTTAGGTTTGATATATCTAGAACCCATTTAATATATATATATATGAATTTGACTTTTGATTTGGGTTAAAAATGATCGTTTTTAATTTCAACTTATGAATGGTGACAGATCGAATTGATTTTTGAAATAAGAAATTACCAATTATATTTTTAATTTATCGTTATTATAATTTTATATATTGTATAAAAATTAAAAACTTATGAATAAATAATTATTAATAAAATTCAATGAAATTATGAAGATAAGGCTGACTTGTTTTTGTTTATAAACGTATTGCTGTTTTATAATTTTGAATTTAAATGATATCTAATGTAACTATTGCTATAAAAAAGAATAAAAAAAAAAATCGCGATAGATACAATAGTTTATCACAAATATACAAACTAATAAATAATGCATAATACAATTACTGCTGTCGGTTTTGGATCGATTGTTTTTTTTTTCCACTGTAATATCCGGTACATCCATTATCATATTTGCCGAACTAGTGATACGATTCGACTTCCGCGACAAATTGTTTAGTCATTGTATGAGTTTGATACAAACTCGACGCATAGAAGTTTGTAGTACCTTTGTTACTTTAGCCACCGGTGTATTCTTCTTTCGGAAATCCTGTCTGGATGATGAAAAATATTTGAACTTCTGCCAGCATACCGCGTACGGATGTTTTATATTTCAAATCGAATTCTATCCCTTTCGGATGATGCTCGAACGACGGATCAGCCGACCGACTGCTACTGCTGTTAAAATGGGACTTCTGTTGAAATCCGACAATATCGTTCGGTCCTTAAGTATATCTGTATAACATACATATATATATATATATATTACATGGTGTTGAATTAAATTTATAGCGCGCCCGGAGTTTTAATTACATGATTTCCGAAAAAAAAAAGAAAACCGTTTGAGTGCGTGAAAACGTCAGGTACGGTTTTGAGGGGCGGAATAACTTTCGGAAATAATTTGTTCGTTTCGAGCTCTTTGTGCAGTACCTACACGTGCACTTAACGAATGATAAACGCTCACGATTTCTGCCCCCGTGTCTTTCGAGATTCAACGTGATCTTATCGTCATGCAAGTAATTTTGTACCTCCTACTATGCTGCTGCTACAAGAGTTGCTATGAGGCTTTTTCCACGGTAAATTCATTACAATGGAAATCAATACATATAACTATGTCTATGTAGAACTCTTGGTAACTTTATTGTTGCTCAAAAATATAATATCCAACAGAAGTTCTCTGCGAGATAGTATCTCAGAAACTATATTATATTACGGACAGTGTTACGGCTGTTTATTTTACGCTTTGTTGCGTATTCGTAGACAACCATTTACAGACCTCGAAAATGGTTCGTATGGATTATTATTTTAAGAATTCGAAATTTTCACGTAGTTGATTTGCACTTACCATTAGAGATATGGGTAAATTAAGTTTATGGTCCGCAGAATAATAATCATAATCGTTTTTATGGGAACATTTTATAACTGCACTATGTGAATTACGCATTTCTCCGTACAGTCATTCGGCTCGTTCGTCTTGGAAGTGCTTTTAGAGGCGTGATCGTATCAATTTTTTTTTTTTTATCTCTCTTTGTTAAAAAGCGACATATACACCTTAACGACGTGAACTATAAATGCATTACGCGCAAAAAAAAAAAAAAAAACATGGGCACATAGTTAACGGAAATATATTTTTTCGTCTACAGGCAAGACAAATATACCTCATTCAAACACAACAAAAACCTACACAAAAGTGATCCTGACATTATTCTCTACTTACTCATTCAGCAAACGGATATTTTTATTTTTTATTTTCTAAAAATCGCACCTTATTTACAAATTCCATTTGGCATACATGCGCAGATACGTATATACGCACAATGTGCGGAAATAATATATATTGTCATAGATGTGGAGAAACAACTTACTTTTTAAACTACTTTATAGTTTCACTGCGAATAAAATATAAAAATACAGTACTAGGTTGATGTTATGAGAATTTTGCAACACAATTTACGAAAGTATATTATACAGTAAAATGTTATTATTTTCCATTATATTAGCAGCGTTATAATGTTCAAGTAAATAATTAAATTATGTTTCTCTTGAACTGCTGTTGTTATAATTATACTCAAAGGATAAGTAGCATCTATGTATATGACAGTTTTGGCTTAAAAGCTTTAAACATAATATTTTAAATTCACTAATCATAACATTTAACATGAAATTTATATTCATAATGTTGTTGTGAATGAAGGAATTGTTTAAACTTGTGGATCATATTATAAGTTATTAGAATATATAAATATTCATTCGAATGTTTTCTAAAATAATCAATATTTATTTTTATTTTTATTTATTATTTGATCTTTATAAAATGGGCTAGGTACAGAGTTTGGATGAGATAGAGAGATGGAAAACCAATTTATGTGAATTGTTCTTAAACATTTTAAATTAAATGTGACGGGTTTTGAAGAGGTTTTGAGTAAATAAAAACAAATTTATACATCTTTACATATGAAGATAATAATTATAGTATATAGTATATTATAGTATATTAGTAATGCTTCATTTTATATTCAATTTTATTAAGCCATCAGTTAAAATAAAGTTGTTGATGATTCGATGGGCTTTATTCGATAAAATATTATTTCTTATTATAATACAGAAATTATCACTTTAAAATTCGGAGAAAATGTATGTTATAATTTTTAGAAAATAAATGAATAATATGGATTTTGTACTTCGAGCTATTTTAATTGGAAATTAATTGATAAATTGTAAATATATTTATTCCTCATTTTATCATAATAAAGGAAAATTAAATTTTTAAAATACATCGGTACTCTTATTCTAGATAAATTTCAAGTTCTTAAAATATGATTTAATAAAACTATTGATAGTTGACAAATTTTAATCATTCAAAAGTGAGCGCTAAAATATCCCAAGTTTTACAAATAATTCCAGGGATAACGAATGGATAGAGAATTTATAACATAAAGATTATTTGGATAATTTTATTTTCTACATACGGATACTGATAATAACCCGTAATTTATCCGAAAACAACAATGTACGTTAACGAGTTTTGGTTCACACATATATGATTTATTTCTGCGCTATATCAATATTTATGGCAGTGAGTTAAGGGTGGCGTTATAATTATCGCAGTATTATTAAAACCAAAACACTTAATTCAATTTAAAAGTTTAACATGCTATTATACTTTGATAACTATAAATAATTTTTAACTGTTCACTCAATAATGCGTGGATACATTAAACCCTATCGTAATTGGAATAAACCGAGAATAAAATATTATTACATTTGTTTATATACCAAGAACTTTGAATTCAGGCAAATCATTGGGACTTGTGATTATATTTGCTCAATAGGGGTTCGATATTTATACAAGATTATGTTTAGTTGGTTGATTTGTTTTTTAAATAAACTGCTTGCAATAATATCATATGATATTATTTTTTTTTCAAAAGATTTTTTACAGTTGGATGCAATATATAACAGACAACGTGGTTACAAAATACTAAATTGACACATCTAAAAAACGTTGATAATTGTTGAATTAAAAAATTAATTTTACTTATCGGTATTTTATTTCATTATCATCTACCGTGATCGTTATAGTGTTTGATATGCTATAGATATTTCTCATGGTAATTTTATGAAATGGTATTAATCACGTGAACTTTTTAATTTTGCATGCGTATTTTGTTTATGTACTAACATATACCATAGTTAAATTACAAAAAATTTCATTTATTTCACACCGCTGATTATTTAGCAACATAAAGAAGTTTCCCCTAGAAATTTATAAATTATTTTGCATTTCAATGTATATTCATAATCTTATGCATAATTTGAATACACAAGTGTTATTTAGTACAAGGTATCATTAAAAAAAAACCATTATAATCCCATAAAAGTAATATTCACATTTATTATTGGTCGGATCTACCTTTATAAATGTTTTTCTATTTAGAACGTTTCATTATAGCGAACGTTGTCGTTTTGTATATTCGTGACGTGTATAAATCTAATTAATTTAAATTAAAAGAGGCTTATATTATGTTGAAAAAATTATTTTTCAAAGATTGATAGATTTTTCTGATATACAGTAGTAGTGTTAAAATTTCATGTAAAACCATCTAAAAATGTAGTCAATCATTTTTCTATTCAAATGACATTCACCGAAACGAGTCATTCATGTTCGTTAACGTACAGAACATTTTTCTCAAATGATTATAGTTATTAAATTACAGTAAAGACGTGCGTATTATTGGCGAGGATAATAGTAGTTATTAAAAGTTATCCCAGTCAGAGTTGTTCGTTTTATTCTACCCCTGGTAGTTGAATAACATTACATACGGGATGACATTTTGGTCGCGAAATTCAAGAGGTGAAACACCAAAACAGAAGATGTGTTGATTTTAATACCTGAGCGTTTATGACGTTGATTCGATCGGCTTGCAAACCCTTAAACTACCCCACGGTAAACCTTACTCGATGGGGGCACGTTTGATCCTGAAACTGTCCTAGACCATACGGACGTGACCGAGACAGGGTCGAAAACTACTACCACTACCGCTACCGTGCCTATACCGGAAGTGGGGCAAACTCCTCAAGCGAGTTTATGCATACACTCCTTTTATGTATAGGTAGATTATGTGAGCACGGGTTTGGCCAGAATAATCCGGAGAACATGGGGTGGAGCGAATGCGAGTATAATCTCAAAATGTAATTTATGCATTTCCCGGAAATGACGACAAGCGCCGATTGAATTTGCCTGCGTTACGTTATTTAATATTGTTATAGAGGTTAGAAGGACGAGAAATAACTGCTCCCCTTATTTATACTATAGCCATTCGAGCACATACGATGACGACGACTATAGTAACTAACCCCATCTTGCTAAGATTGTTTCTCAGTGTATTATCAATACATGTATATGCAAGATGTTCCAGGATGATTCTGCTAATGTTATAAATTTTGTTATATTTATTATTTTTAACTTTAATTTTAATTTTAATTAACACAAAAGACTTACAACAAAATTTTAAACTCAAGTTTGAAAATTTTATTCTATCATTTTAAAAAAAATACAACATATCCATTTTGTTAACCAGATTTTTAAAATATATAATTGTTAATAATGAAAATAGGTTGATTTGTTAAACATCTATGATTTTTTAAAGTTTGCGAATAAGTTAACAATATTACATGATTATCGCATATGTGTATTACATAGTTATACCTCATTTTATTGTATTACACCAATAATTGAATGCTTTATCAAAATGTCATTTATTCCAAGATTTTAGTTATTATTTGTAGCTATTATCTTACTATCATTATCATTCCAATTATTTAATATAGACATGTAATGTATCAAAAATCAAAGTGAAATTCGTATAACATATTGTTTTACAATGTAATTGTTATATCTAATATTATTATTGTAAAAATTATTATAACTAATTATTAGTATTAATATAACTATTTATTATTTAATTACCTAATTTAAAATGTTTATTTTTATTTATTTTTTGTTAGTCATCATGTAATATTAATAGAATATATCTATATTTAGAATTTTTCAAACTCCTGTATTGATATTTTCGGAGTTTACATAATTCATCTTTTAAAATGATTGTGTTTTTTTTATTATTTAACTCTCCACGCTGCAAGGTAAAGGCCACCTTTAACGTTACATTTCTAAGTGCGTATGCTTGAAATTTAACACTCCTTTTTATTTTTGTATACGTAATTTAGATGAATATTAATTTAGTTCTTAATTTATTGACCTTTAATATTAAAATGTATACAGAAACATAAATTATTATAATTGATTTAAATTTAATTATACTTAAAAATAAATCCTATTTAAATTTTGTATTGTCTAAATGGCATCAATTCAAAAGATTTATTCATATATTATGTTCTGTTAAATTTTCAACATATATTGTAGAAATATATTTTTATTAACTTTTTAAACCATATAAATGGTACCTATTCTTTAATAAATACGTTTATTGAGTTGAACGAAACATTATATCAGCGATTATTGTTGAAAATGTAAGCAATTGTTCCGGCGTCTAAATGGCGTGATGTAATATTAACACGCGAGAACATAATATGAAATAAAAAAATAAAATATCCTATCGATTAAAGTGAAAATTCTATGGTTTATTTTTCATTTTATTAAATTATTCACTGCGTGCTTTTTATACCATTTATATAACCTTTTAAACCTTTTTCCACTAGTTTATAATTTTCTTATATATTCATTATTAATAAACGATAAAAAAAAATGTTTTAATAAAAAAATTTAATTTATATATCAAATCGAATATTGTTTAAATAGTAAATGTATATAATACCGCAAGAATATGATAAGGTGATGAGCTTTACTACTTTTTTTTTAAATAAAATCAAAAATACAATTGGTACACGTGGATAAAATATTATATACATTAGAAAGAAAAATAAAGAAAAAATTAAAATATATTTAACATTTAAAAGTACGAGTATATGTTTAGGTGCCTACTATATATAATATTTCTATTATACTAATCAGTGTAAGTGATAAAAGTATATGCAGTTATAACTAAAACTAAAGTAGATGAACTAGAGTATAATATTGCCCTTTTCTTGTCAATTTTCATTGTTTTCAAACTTTTTAAACTAGGTAATGATGTATTTATTTGGATCGTGATGTATAATACAGATTTTTAAGTTTAAGGCTTACTTTAGATTGAGTGTAATTCTGTAGGTACATTTTCATCAAAATTATCTCTATAACCTCAGACCCTTATAAAATGTTCGATAAAAGGTCATCAACTACTTTTAAAGCTGCCTTTCCAAAACAATGGTATTGTTTGTAACCAACTTAAGGGCTTAATAGTTAATAAAGAAAATGTATTTATTATTCAAAATAAAAGCAATGCTTATTCCATTGAAAATTTGTGTTTAGTACTTATAATATTTATTTTAAAAATTGATTCTTAAATTACCTTATACTAGTATACATGTGAACTAATATATTTGTAAATACATTTTTTTTTTTTTTTTTTTTTTTTTTTAATTGTACTTAAATTGTATTTTCTGATTTAGATATTTGATTGAATAGTATTAATGAATTTCGGTGGAATGTGATATGAATCATGGACACACGTATAGTTGTATAAAGTCTGTAAATAAAATATTTTGTGCATGGTGGATTTATAAGAATATGATATTCGTGAAAAATATAAAAACATTTTAACAATTACACGTCACGTTCTTTCTTTTAAACAATCAACGAAGTCGATTAAAAACATTTACTATTTTGTTAATATAAACTTCAATTCGGTGAACACATGTGAGTCCTTAATTTAGGAATCCTTTATTTGGTTTGTCCATTGATGTTGCTTATATCCCAACGATTCACGTATTACATCGATGTTAAATTTGTAATTATAATGACTTTATTTTTTTTATAAAAAAAATTCAATTCATTTTTTTGTTGTAATAAACGTACGAGTAAACAATTTTAACAAAAATTTCAATGATTTAGTTGCAATTTTACTTCGGTAAACTATTGTTATTGACACACATTAAAAACCCCAATTGTTTTGGTATAGCCTTTAGATATGATCAATCATATCACGTGGTGATAATAATTTATTATTAGTAATTATTATTAATTATTATTACTTTTGGCGAAATGTTTGCGAGTTATTTCCAAAGTCAAAAATAACGAGTAAATATACAAGATTAATGTTGAAATGTAACAATTTAATTAAGAACAAAACAACTCGCGATGACTATGGACCCGTTGGTCCGCAATACTTTGTCATTCTGCCGACCAATATTTTGAGTGCGGAGGAAGTCGATAACGATATTAAGACGGGAAAACACCGGTGATGTATTAGTTTTTGTACAGGTGTCGCAGTAAGTGAGGAACGGGGTTTCATGAAATCCTTTGGTGTGAAATTTTATTATTTTCCGGCAATACTACTAAACGACGACGCGGGAGAACGGCTGAATAGATTATTCCATATACGCGCAACATCACGGGGCATGATGAATTAATATGTAACTCGCGATTCCAGTATACGCACCCTGAAAATTAATTGAACCGAATGGGCGCTCCCATTTATATAGCCGGAGCACCAACAACGTTGCATTCTCACCGTTATTGTATAGTAAATATTTCATTATTTGTTTTTCTTTTCACACGAAACTATATCGAAAACCTAACTCATTTTACGTACAAAATCGAGTGATCTCTACGATGTGTATCCATCACCAAGGTATGTGGTAATCTGATCAATGGAACTCAAAATTGAGAACTCAAATAAACCGAAAACAATGCAAAATGTTACGATAAATTTGAATATAGTGTTGAATTTTAAATTAGTTAAACGTGAACCAATCGCAATGGTTTACATGCTATTGATGTTGAAACTACGGTGCACCCCAACGAATCATTTTAAGGCTTCAAAATACTTAAGTTGATTCAGTTTTGAATTTTTTATTAAATGTATTTTAGTATTATAAACTTTGTTTTATTCGTATTAATACTTATTTTAACATGAGATTATTGTGTTAGTAACACATTTACAATCATAAATTAATTCCGCATTCGTAGTTGCAATATGATCTCAGATACACGTGCGTATCATGCTTTCTATTGTGAAACCGCAAACTTTACGATATAAAGAGTGAGTTATACTGTTTAATTGCACAAAACAAACCTGAACATACAAAAAAAAAATGCGCTGGAGTTTTCAATATTCCTCCAGCAGGATATTCCGTACCATTGGGTAATGTTAATTAGATATAAAGTTACAATTATACAACAAAATCTTATTTTGAAGGCTTTTCGGGCTAACAGACGGCAGTCAATAAAATAACAATAAGTATGCTGCGAGTTGCAATAATAAGAACACATCTACTAACGTAAATAAAACAAACAAATCCAAGTCATTAACAATAAAACGTGCAATAATTCTACTTACTTGTATCGTATATAGACCAACTCAAGCGATGTTTTTAATAATAATTTTAACGATTCCAAATTTAATTAATAGTATACAAATAAAAACGAAATCTATCCTCATCGAGTCTCCTTTCCAATAACAATAAGAAGACTGTCTTTATCTTTCCTAACAAATATGTTTCTCTTGCTATTAATGATGACACCAAAATTACAGTTAATTACCAAAAACGAACAATTAACACATACCACCATCAATTACCATCACATTCACCTCCATCATTAATTTTCGTCCATTGATATTTCAAATAAATTGTGAACCAATCTAATGATTCTAATTGGCTCTCAGAATTTTTTTTATATTTTCTGTAAAAAATCTAAAACTTCAAAGAATATATAGCAGTAATAGTTAATAATAACTAATTCGTTATTTTAAGGAAAACTAAATCAAAAATCATACATATCAACTTCATAGAAATAAATCATTCTTTGTTATAATAAAAAATATATACCCATCTACCGATATAAACTAATTAGGAATTGCAATTGGAGAAATCAGCTTTACTATATGACAAGTATCTTAGGTGGCATATAAAATAACCAAAAAAAAAATCCTACCAATATTTTTCATAGATCTGGAATCAGCAGAAATCAATAAAGATATCTTACAACTTAAATCATAGGTGCATCCAAAAATTAAAAAATAGAATAACCGTATAAGCACCGAAGTATCATTTAATGAAAGAAATGTCAGGATTGCGTCCATTCTAAAAGTTACTGAACTCACCCTGCTAAATGTGTTCATTTCAACGGAAATCATCTAAATCATCTATGTACAAAGTTTATTAACTACCCAAAAACTTACGCCTCATGTGGAGAATCTTATCTTGCAAATCATAAAAGCTCAGTACACAGAGATCTAAAAAAAAATACATCACAATTATGATTTTAAAAACATTAGTTAAACACCTAATGTTAAACGAGGAAAAACCAACAGTTAGGATCCTTTTATGGTCCATCTTAATATTAAAAATACCAAACTCTTTTGGAATATCTCTCAAAGTATTACAGACGTATTCCAAAAATAAAATTCATTTCCAATATCAATCACATAAAATTTCTCTTCTTGATAAAAAATATAATGAATCAACTTTCATCATTACTAAAAAAATGTAAACAAATAAAAAACCATCTAATTAACCATCTAAAACCATAATTAAGCCTATTTCACAAGGTGATATTAAAGCGTAACTTAAGGTCCCGTGACATTTAATGTCCAGGAAGTGTCACCATTTTAAAAATATAGTGCCTCGATTTGACGATATCACTACATAGTTCTGCGGATCAAAAATATTTGATACGCATACCTTGGTGAGACACACCACGGTAGAGCCACTGTTATAAGTAATTACTAAATATTATCAATTTACTAAACCACTTCCTTGTTTAATCAATCCGAAGACAGTTACAAAAGTTACAAAATTATCTGGGATCATCCATCCGCAATTTATTTAATAACTTTTCAAATGCACCTAAAGTATTTCTATTTATTATACATTTTCTAACCCATTCTCTTTTTCTTTTTCTTTTTTTTTCCTATTCAAAAATATTCACTTCTGCGTTTAAAGTAGTATAAAAATATAACAAATCCTTATCACAACCATTATTTTAGTGTATACATGTGAACAGTATATGACGCATAACACTGTGGCATTACATTTTGAACAGTGGCTTGCAAATTAATATCATGGCATCAGTGTTGTGTGAACTTAATTGACAACCATTATAAATAAAATCATATTAAAAAATGTTTAACTATCTAAATTTAATATCACTCAAATTCTTTTGTGGAACTTAAATGGTTTAAAATAATATGAACCAAAAATTCCTCATTCACTAATTGAAAATAAAATATATAGCTCTAATATAAGAAACACATAACACATTGATAACTAAATATTTTTTTCCGTGAAATAAATAAAAAAGAGTTAACCATTCCGTTGAGGCAGCTCATATCGGATTAACTATAATTATATCATTTAATATTCATAACCTCTAATTAATGTCCAACTACCAATTATTCGAGCAACTAATTTCCCAATTAAGGTCAATAACAAACCTTTAACTATATCGCCAATCTATTTTTCTCTTAATATTTTAACCACTAAGTAACAAATTGTACAAATTTTGATATGTGGCAATTTTAATTCGAAACACCAACAATACGGATATTTATCTAAAAGTCCTGGATATTGTTTGATTACAAACATATTATTTTACAGAAAATATACACTACAATCTCCATCGTACTGGTCTACTCACCTTAACAGACACCCAAATACACTTCACTTTTTTAATTCGAATTTTCTAAAATTAATTATGCTATCTCAAATATAAATTTGCCCTAGCTTCTGACCATACACTGGTCATTTTAAATATCGAAAGCATATCAACCTATTTAGTTGGAACTCTTCATGTTCTTAGTTATAAAAAGGTCCTATAAATTGGGATTCCTTTTCAAAGTGCAAGGAAATCTCTTCGAATCAAAAAATTAAATTAAAATCAAACAGTGACATTGAAAATGTAGCCCAGAATCTAGTAGCTTCTATACAGTAAGCAATCATTCACTTCTCAAAAACAACCGAACCCGAACTTCCTAACAATTTAAAATACCTTATCATCTTAAACGCAGAGCTGGTGTTCATTGGCAACTAAGTAGATAATTGTCTGATAAAAAAAAAAATATATATATATATAGTCACATATCAAACCTGATTAAAAAACTTATACAAGACAATTAATCAAAGTACTTTTATTCAAAATATTAGTCGTTATATACAAAATATGTAAATGAAAAACCGCGAACCATTTAATAAGAATTAAAGTTTGAGTTCTTTAGTCAAACTCAATGGTAATTTAGCTATATCTGATCTCAAGAAAGCTAACCTTTTTAGTGAATACTTGGTTAAAAGATGCTCTGATATTTTTTTTTTGATTTTTTCAATTATTTTATCATATTACCTACTGTGCAACAGCATTGATTGTCAGTTAGAAAAAAAAAAAATCCGTCGTGAAATATAACATCTATTATATATAAATGACATTTATTGAATATTATTTATTAAATTCAAAATTAAACATAACTATAGTGTTGATTTATTCAAAATAAGTTATCGAGGAATCATAAATCATCATATTTTTTTGTTTTTACTTAGAAAATACAATTTAATATTAATGATTAACAATGGGTCTATTTTCATATTATCGAATATTTAATAATATTATGTTCATAGAATGAAAAGAGTTGCTCATATTGCTAAAAAATATTTTAAAATTAAATATAAATATATAATCACAAAATAAATGTTGTATATATATCATATCTATATTACAAGAGAGTGAGTAACATGATAATTATTTTGTGTTTATGTTTTTATACTTTTTGTATTTCATAAAATAATTTACCTTAATTGATGACACAAATCAAATTTTCTTATTATTATTATTTTAATAAAACACTAAAAAAATATAACTCTAAATCTGTAATTTTATTAATATCATAATTCTTTATTTTTAAGTAGTTGAAAAAAATAAATGTTCTGTTTTTTTTGTTGCTATCAAAAGTTGTTATATTTATAAAAGAAATTATAATTAGTCGTTGAAAATTACCTTAAGTTAAATTATTATTTAATTTTTTTGGTGGATAATATAAAATAGACCTATAATTAATGTAAAAGCTCTTTTTTTAATATAATCAAAAAATTAATTTAAATTTAACCAAAATTCGAATTTTTTTTTTTTTTTGCTGTAAAAAATTATTAAGCCAAGTGTTGGCGATATGTAGGGACGTAATTTTGTTTAAAATATTTGTTTAAATTGTATAGTACTGTTATTGAAAAGTTTTAACTATTGAAATTATTGAATACTCGTTGTCGTGGTTATAAAGTGATTGGTCCTAGATACTATTGTTAATTATATTATAAAAAAAATATTTTCTAAATACCTAATAAAATAAAATAAAAATTCCGATTTAAAACAAGAAAAAATATCCAATTTGAAATTAATTACGTTTCGTCTCGTATAACTATATGCAGTTTATTAAAGGAGTTTCTTAATCGTAAACGATTCTATATCACGATTAATGTTTTCCGTTGATAATAATTAACCCTTAACTCATTTGTCAGAGTAATATTTATTAAAATATAATTCCAGTCGAGAAAAATCTATTAATTGCCTAAAATGTTTTCTTAATACACAACAAGAGGCGTTTTGCATTTTACACGGCCGCCAACATTTCAAGTTGGGTTGAGCGAGTATACACAGAAACGCACTTACGCAACACTCCCCGGAAACAACGTCTTAGTTCATTGCGTATTAAATTATGGTGTTCTTGTATACAATAATGATATTACACGAGTAAATGATCACGTGCAAAAAATACCGGATACCGCGTAAAAGAGATTGATAACACTGCCGCACCTAAATGCGTTATCTGTAACGAAATTTCGGATTCGTTCTTATTCGATTTCACTCCATCACAATAGTTCAACATATTATTTCGTTTCGATGACAATATTATCCGCCAGCCGGATGAGATCAGAATCCTAACTCGGTGTTGTTTTCTAATTTAATTAAAAATGATTAGTCCCAAATTGTAATGTTATAATAATTTTTAAAAATTAGTAATAACTAAGTTACGCGTTTGATTTGAGCGAAGAACAGAATATTATTTATTCGAATAATGCAAGGTACGCTCGGCAAACCTGATGCTCTGAGTGTATGCGTGCATTGATAAGGCGCTTTACTGAAAAATACTATCATAATAATTATCATTGAGCACCATCTAACGTTGAAATATAGTGTCTTCATATAAAAAGTTAGATTTGAAAATAATTCGAGATCAGAATATAATGATTTATGTGTGATGATGTTAAAAAAAAAATTGTTTACACCATGTTGCGCGCCCGTTTCCCATCCCCGAGTAGTGGCCCCGAAACGTTTGTTATCGAAAAATTACCATAGTAGTCGTCCGACTCAAATAACGCAATATTTCCCGGGGAAAACAGTTCGTGTGAATACACCCGGGTTTCGTCGTTGCGCCCAGAGATTAATGATGGGCTCGACGGGACACACATAATCTTATCTCTGTGATTTTTCAATTTTATTTATGTTTTTATCCTTTGCTCTGCACCTCTCGGTCGTTCGCACGCCACTCACTACCCCTACCGAACGTCATTTTATAAAATAATAATAACAAACATCTTCTTCGTGACACGAGTCCGTTATTTCATCATTTACTCAGGGCACCTTCGGGATGCATTTCGTTTTTGTCCCGTTATATTTCAAACGGCTCTCGCTTAATTTTGGTAAAAAAGGTTTTTATCATACAATTTTATGATATCGTAAGACATCATAGTAAATTTTGGCATACACGCGTTGAAACGTATGAAAATTAAATGATTATTAATAACACGGCATTTTGCATAGGCAAAAGTAATACATTCATGTAGCGGGTACAATATACTGCATAGCACAAAAATGAATGTAACACACGACCGAAAAAAATTATTTAATAAAAATAAAACTGATGTTATGGAATTTTATTAATTATGATGTAACTCTAAGCGGATTAAAATAATTATAAAAAAATAATGTACAATTAAATTTTATATTTACCGTCAGTTTGATATTTTCTCTTGAATATGATTTTTACTTTACCCAATAATATTGATTTATTTGATTAAAAAATATAATAACACGCAGATTCGTGATAGCTAACATGTTTTTTGAAATCGGTAGCAGTTTCGAGATACCAGCGATAAAATGTCTTTGTGAATCGTTCGCGTTCAACTCGATAAAAACAAGTCTTCAAAAACGGAAACAACAACTATTAAAAAAAAAAAAATGTGAATAGTTGCCCGTTATACTGTTGAAAACCCGTTCTAATGGTTTGACGATTACCATTAATCTTTTCTATTAAGAGTTTATGTTTTTGTTGTCGAAAACCGGTTTACACCGTTTAATGGTAAATGGTATCACACACATACCGACGTCTCCGGTAGCTGCCGTTTAAGACGTGGCCATTGTCAATTTGAACGACTGGTCCAATCATAAAAAAACCAATGGTACGAACCCGTGATATTTGTCCCGCAATACACCAACACGACGAGCATCATTGTAGATGGAAGTTCGTTTTCCAATGAAGCAGTTACGCGTGCCGAATGCACAGACCAAAATGAAAGTTATACATTCAGAGTGAATATCAAGATTAACAGGTTCAGACGAAACTATACGTTATAGTTTTTCGCATCGAATGCGCACAAATTATTTGTTGAATATTTTCGTCATACGCAATTACCACCTATCAGCCCCGTTTTGGTCAGCAAACAGTTGCTCCGTCAGATCCCTAGTCAGGTCATCACTGAAACCGGAGGAAATCGGCCGCTACGCTGTGACGATAGCCTGGACGGTGGATCGCAATTGATCACATTGAATTGCTGGCCGTGCAATTAACCACGACGGAAACCGCGTGGAAACAAGTGGATTTATGCATGGTAGACAATCGGATGAAAACAACGAATAAAATCATATATTTGCGTGTGCCGTAATTTTCATCATCATGAGGTACGTATCACTAAAACGGGCAAGAATGCAAGCACGCGTACACAATAATGTCCTTTTTTTGGCCAGCTTCGACCACTACAGCATCCGTTAATGTAATCGAAGCTACGCGCAACGGATAAATGGTTCTCGGAAACAACCCCTACACTAAATATATACGGGTATACATGATATACATTTATATAAATATATATATATATATATATATATATTAATAATGAATCCTTAACAATTTTTGTTGATAGATAAATAGTTTATAATCTTTTTTTTTTTTTTTTAGTGCTTTTTACAGTTTATAGGTTACGATAATTTAGTGAAACATTGAAAGAAAAAGTTATATATTCCTTTTAAATTAATTGAATATATGACTGTGATTATTTCAATGAAAGGGTATATTTATATGTTCATATTTCACGAATATGAAAAACTCCAGCAACAAAAAAATATCAGTCATAATATCTTTGGATAAAATAATTGTTTGATAAAATGAACTTACGTGGTTTTATTATGATATAATACAATTTATCACTATACATTCGATGTATATAAATTATGAATCAAGAAAAATAATAAATGTCATTAACGCAACTTATGAATTATATAATAAGGTGTTAGAAACAAAACATTTTACTACTAATATCACTATCATCACACGACATCCCTTGGCTATAATTCTAGAGTTCAATTCAAATATCATTACGTTTGTGTGGTAGAATTAGAAACATGTATACATAACACGTATATACGTAACACGGAATACATGATTGGTGTCACTAAAATATGCATTTAAAATGAAACATTTAAGTTTTACTTAAATGTTATGACATACATTCTGACTCAGAGGAATCCATTCTTTTCAATACGTCGATTTGCTACGATTTTCCAAATACATTTATAAATAAATATGTAATATGATTACCGATATTTAAAATGTATAATATATGATATATAAATTATATATATATATATATATATATCAGTATAGATAGAATAGCAAAATTTAGCATATTAGATTAAAATTTTTATTCATAACCTACAGTCCATTACATTTATACTTATATTACTACCATGCAATAATAATCAAAACATTTTAACTTTTAGTACATTGCATCTAAAGTAATATAAACTTCCTAATTAAGAAAATAATATTTTAACATGTATTTATTAAGAATACTAGTATACAAATAAGTATATAAAATAAGCTTATTTTATAAAGTACGTACGGGAGTGAAGATGGTTCCAATTACAAAATAACCCATTATTATCTAACCTGTAATGAAACATTTTCAGTAAACTTCAATATATTTGAAAATAAAATATAGAGTGAAATTAAAATTAACGAGTTCATTTGCATGTATTCACAAACTATTAAACAATAACCCGTTTGACGTTATTAAAATGCGATGTACCGATAAATTTAATACGTGAAAACCCACACGTTCTACACCGTATACAAATAACTTGCCAAGAAATATTTAATTTACTATATGTACATATAAATTGATTTCTGGTTTTATAAATTAAAATCTAAAATTTGTATCACGCATTATATTTCTCATAAAAACTATTAAACTAATATAAAATCAAATAATACATTTTTCAAATTAACAAAAAAATATAGCAAATTAGCCAAATACGTCACATTATCCACATAATAATCCCCTTTAACAATCCGAATCACGTATTTCCTTGGTATACACAAAATATAGTTGTATTATTTTTGTATAATTTTTGTGTACAGTATAACGTGACTGTATTACAGTATTGAATTAGATTGAACGAAAACATTCATTCAAGATGAAAATTGTAAATATTTCAAAAAGCATACGATTACCATATACCATAAGTCTGATTTATATAAGTTACTGTTATATAGAGATGTTGCATGCAAACATTTTTCAAATAGTTTTTTCAGCATATTATTAATGAAAATAAATAACACATCATTATTAAATAATTGTCAATGTAATATAATTTGTATTCGTATAACAAAAATATATACAACCACGAATTTTTAATACCCAATAATAAAAGTGTTTGATTGATTATCAAATTTATATTTTTATTAATGAAGCAATAAAACCATGTTTCAAACAAAGCTATCGGACCGATTTATTGATATCTATTTTCAATAAAGTGACACTAATGAATACATTGTTGATTTACGAGAAATACGAAACAGAAATAATTAAACCGCAAGAAATTAGATTTTTCCGAAATTGATATAATGCATTCAAAATAAGAGAAAAATAAATCATAACGATGAACAGTAAGGATCGGTATTTTATTTTTATTTTTGTTGAGTTCATAGTTTAAATAAATTACACATTAATACTTTGATTTGAGTAAAAGTTGAAATAACTTATTATTTGAACTGAATCGTGAAGAAAATATATTCAAAAACGATTGAATGTATGACGATAGCTCGTGATTTCTTAATAGCCCAATGAATTTTACTTCGATTTGTTTTAGATTCATCCGGCTAAAAACAGATCAATAGGTATATATTATTTCGAGTTCTACTCGAGCGTGAAGGTTAACATAGTCGATTTACATACTAGGTGTAATATTTCGTTCGGATGCGCCCGTATTATAATTTAACAATGAGTGCGTGATAACATTAGTTTTGAATGTATATCCAGCCAACCATGTATACACGATTACGAAACATCATAATATTATATTATGAATTTGTGATTATTGAAACGCGTGGTCGTTAGATTCGCGATGTTAATATATTCAGCTGCATAACAAGGGAAGGGAATCAAGGATTCAACGCTCTTCTTCATAAAATTTTTAGAAAACAAAAATATAAATGAAAATGTTTTTATCCGCGTGAATCGATATTGCATTATATATAATTTGATTTTCTTTATATATATGTAAAGAAAATCTCATTTCCCATCGTTATTTGTTACTAGTGAACCATTTTTGTTACCGTAACCTCTGAAAACTATGAAAACTCTCTCCAGATATATGTTTTCGTGTACGCGTCTGGATGTATCATGAACGTTGAGTCGGAGGGGGTATGATGAATCCCGTGAAAATATAGTTTTAAACGATACTGCGGTGGTTTGGAAAGGAACAATAATATTGAATTGTATGTTCTGGTTTCAGGAATTGGTCGTGATAACGCCGAACGAGAGGAACTGGCGCGGTATACTAATCGCGCTTCTGGTCATCGTAGCTGTGCTAGGACTGATCGTGTTCTTCATCGTACTGTTGTCACCGCCGTACCAAGGTCCTCGGAATCTCGGCAGTAAGTTTACGGTCGAGCAAATCGTCGGGGACACATTCAAAGCGCCCTCGTTCAACGGATCATGGATATCCAGTGAGTTAAAATATCATCACATACTTATTGTTACATAAGTTGTACACCCGTTAACGTTATTAGGTTTTGTATTGTTTTCGTTTCGTGACGGAGAAACTGAAAGAACAAAAGAAGTTCGATCGAATTAAATAAATGCTTTTTCGCTTCGCGCGACCGCACGAGTTAAGCCCGAAATGAGCAGAGAGTGAAAATCAAATATTTTATCACAATTCGCGTCAAATTGTCGGAGATACGCGTAGTTTATCTTTAGTTTGCGTACTGCAGTTTTTCGCGCAGTCCCCTTGATCTATTATTAAATGTTATTATAACGAGTACAATATTTAATATAACATAATATTAATACTTGGATTATAGAAAATGTTCTTCGAATGATATAAATTGGCATCGTCGTATTTGATAAAAAAAAAATATAATAATAATAACATCCATGACGTATTGTAATCTCGACTGCAGTATACGTGTACCTGTCATATTTACTTATATACTATATTATAATCATTTGATTCATGATGATAAATTTACTCAGTTCAAATTTAAACTGCTAAATATAAACGCGTGATATGATATACTACAAAAATCGGAAATAATACAAAAATCGAGAAAAATCACATGTTATTCGCTTACTGTAAACGATTATAGTGTTTTTGTGATATAATCACATTTACTACTAACTATGCAGTAAATATACGTGTCGATTCAAAATATTGTTAAGGTTGAACGATATATGTATAAGTATTACCAAACCATCGACTCAGATAAGTCACTGCAAGGAAAAAGTATAATGGAACAAATTTTTATTTATTTATCATTATTTAATTTTTTTATTTTTTATCAACACCAGTACCGTAATAAAAGGGTATGAAATACTATATATAAATATTATTTAGGTATTATCTATTCTATGGTTGTCTATACATTGTCTAGATCGATACGAACCAAAAGATTTTTATATATTAATTTTTCATAAATAAATATAATGTGGTCGAATGTTTTTTTTCTTTTGATCATTTGGTACATTATACAACACAATTTTCATTTTTGAGGTATCGATTTCAAATTAAACTAAAATATATATTATTATTTTGGTTATTATAATGACGTTAAAAAAATATCATTCATTGCTTTTTGAATTTACTTTTATTATCGATAACATATTCAGACAGTTTTAAACTTTATTTACGACACTGACACTTTTTACCAAATGATGCATTCAGGAAATATTGTACATTTTTATTTCTTGACTGACTTTACTGCACTCTTATTTTCATTTATTCTCTACTTTAACATCTGAAGTAAAACGATTATGCAATTATCAAATTACTCTTATTGTTTATCAAATATTTAATAATCTATAGATATATATCGAGTACCTGACAATTACTCAATAGTCGAATACTCGATGTCATTATTAAGTCTTGGCCCTTACCCAGTACCCATCACATAGCTACATTTTCACTCAGGCCTTACTCGATACTCTATAACAGTGGTCTTCAACCGGTGGATCGCAACCTAATTTTGGGCCGCGTTAGCTTTAAGATTAGGTCGCGATAAATTTTTTGTTTAACATTTAGAAAATTTTTATTTATATATATTATATAATGTATGTCGTATGATATTGCATAAAAATATTTTCGAATAAACCCAAAACCGTTCTATTTTATACAATTTTAAATTTGTAGAAGATTAGAATGAACACTTTTTTTTTTATACACTCATACCTAATTAGAAAAAAAAAACAAAAACCAATATGCGACACATGCCACTAATCATTAACTGTTGATTACGTAGTGTAAGAGTGTACACAATATATCTCAATACGCACCGACCTGAACATGCCATCCATCATGGTAAAAGTACTTAGTGAAAAACAAACTCTGAAAATTGTCACATTCTTAAGTACCTATCACAAATATTATTAGTAAATCTTAATTTTACATCTAACATCACCTATATAATGTGTCATACAAAATATTGTAATTTTAAATCTAACACCTAATGCATCTAATATATAACATCCTAACAATACCTAACTAATAATTTTTACTGTTGAAACCTTCATTTTCAAATAAAAAAAAAAAAAAAAAAAAAAAATAGAATGAACAATCAAATTAAGTAATCGTATAGCTCGAATTAATCCATAAAACTAATTTATTTTTCATATATATTAACTTATTAAATCTATTAATTTGTGTGAAATTGAGCTGAGGTGGAGGTATTTCGTGTAAAAACAGTCCGAGACAAATATCGCACTAATTTATTTTGTGTACTATAACGTATACTTTTTTTGGTATCATTACATGCATTTTTTTTTGGTATCATTACTATAGCAAAAATTAAAATATTTACTAGATATCTAGAAAAAAAATACAGCTGAACCCGTGCACTTCGTAGCCCATATATAGAATTCGCCCGTGTGCAGTTATTGCTTTCTCTAAATGCAATTCTTAAATCAGATGTTTATTATTTACCTTCTTTCTTTTTTCGATCCCCTAGCAACAAACGAATATAATACATATATGACGTCATCAAATTAGTCGCAAACTAAAATCTCTCCGAGATCGTTATTTATCGACAATAGTGAAATTCTCTTTCATATCTTAGTTCGTACGTTCAGAGCACATCCAACGATGTAGCATACATCAATATAATATCAATAAAAAAAAAATTTCACATATGACGTGCGTGCCTGATTAATATTGTACATTTAAGAGGCCATAACCACATATCGCACAGCGTACAAACTTCACAGAAACCATCTACATATCAATCTTAATATGCCCTAACATTTTTATTGAAATCGATTCGGTGGATCTTGAGCTATAAAATTTATTCAAAATGTACATATTTTATTCAGTTATAAAAGCACTTCTACAATGATATAAATTAAGCGATTTTAACTTTTTTTATTTGGTTTTCATGGCTAACGAAGTTGACATGGGTAGCGAAAAACGTTTGGTAAGAAAAGTGGGTCGGAGGTCGAAAAATTTTGAAGACCACTGCTCTATAATATTGAAATGCTTACTCAGCTAATACTCGATACCCGGTTTAAAATCAATTTTCTATCAGGAATATTTCAGTGATCTATACAACTTAATTATAATTATACAGCAGTAAAACTATAATGACTACAATTTTTTACTGATCACTTATTCTATATTGAATAGAATTAATATGGTTTAACATGGTAATATTATGTCAAACTCTTTTAAAATACTAATGGGTACCTCAAAGGAACCTCTTTATCATCACTCTTTTTTTCCTTTTTATGCATTATCATATAACATATAAATGACAGCTTAACTTCCGGAAAACGCTCAAGATACCAACCTCTTGTCGGTAGTTCAAAAATCAATGTATAAATAGACCAACTTATATCAATTATCAAATTTCATTAGTTCTGTAGTTGTTTTCCGTTAAATTGGCTTAAATGTTAATAAATGTTAATTTATAACCTTTTCCAATAGAAAACTAATATATTAAATTTATTTATACTTTTTGTAATTCGTCAATTTGTATAATTTTGCCCAATGATTTAAAAATATTTACTTTGAATCAAAACAAAAAACAAATTATCACATTAATAAAATTATAAACTTAGATTAATCATAATTAAAATAATTTTTAAATGAAATATTTTTTTTTTTTTTTAATCGTTTGTAAATAATTAGGATAAAATATTAAAAATAATTTGGTCTTCCAATTTTTCATTTTTTACAATAAAGTTTAAATCATTGCAATATATATTTTTTTTACTATATACTACTATTCTTTAATCTCGGAGTTGATGGAAGATAAATATTTAAAATATAAAAAAAAAACATTTCTTGTCGTTACAACTAATTCCTACATTTTTATCAATATGTGTTTACTTTGAAAAATCGTAGAAACTATCTTATGTTTTAATGTATACGAATAAACAACAGCATTTACTGTACGTGCATTTGATTTTAACTGAAATTTAAAACTAATTTGGATATTTTTCTAAACACGAATTCATTAAAATACCTATGAAATAATAATTATGTTTAAATCAAAATTTTCTGATCTCTTTGTCACACATTTATCACATATTTATCTTGTATATATATTTATATATATCAACAACATATATTATATAATATATTAATACAGTGTTTTCTTTTCTTTTATTTAATTTTCTTATATGTTTGACTGCTAAAATAAAAATTAACAAAATGTATTATAATTATTATTATTATTATTTTTTTTTTAATTGGAATATTTTCAATCAAAAAAAAAATAAATAAATAAATAAATGTAATAATTTTACTTTTTATAAATCTTGCTGAAAAAATTATAGCATTTATTAAAATTTTAAAGAATAAAACGTAGGTACTAAAATATAATGTCTACAATATATTAATTCTTATTGCTCAGTTGACTACCTATGATCTTCTCTAATAATATAGGTATTTACCTGAAAGCATGATTTTATAAAACATCACTATATAATACACATTATTAATAAGCTTTGAATGGTTTTATATTCCTTCAATTCGCTATTGTTCCAAAGAATGAAATGTTTTGTTATAAGACAGGTAACGTATTTTAAGTCTGTAAATACATTTTAATGTAAGTCGTTCCTTGAATTATTTTACCAAAGTCTGGGTTCATTCATATTTATATAAATAAATTTTTTTTACTTTATTTTTACCAACAAAAATTTTGATGTATGTCAATATTTACTGTTCCGAAAAAAAAACCATGTTACTATGTATTTTTTGATTTTATCTTTATAAAGGTAAATAACATCAAATTTATCACAAAAAGTGTATGTTTTGTTAATATTATTAACTTAAACCCTACTAACTATGCTGGTACGAATTTTGCATGATTTTATGACAAATACTGTTGCTTTACTTATGAATGCATATAAAAACGCTTGTTAGCCAATACAGTAATCACCACTGAACGGGTTGGGAAAATAATACAGGATGAATCGTAAAAATAATTAGTAAGGTTTGTGGATTATTTTTTATTTTCTTGCATTAATAAAGTATGTCTTTAATTGCCCTTCGAAGTCAACTTAATTTATAACTCTTATATACCATTGAAATACTGATTTAACTAATTCTATGTAATTTAAAGTCGTTGAAATTATTGAATTTTCTTTATAAATAAAGTAGTTATAATTATTATTTTAGCAACATCAATATCGTTGCTCTACTTACGATGAAATTCAATTTAAACGATGATTTCAGACTAGAACGAAAGAGAAAATAAAACTTTTTAAATCTCATTTATATTCGATAGATTATTCTTTTTTTAAATTTAATGTAGGTAAAATATTTGTTTAGTACGTTAAATTTATTTTTTATTGCAATTGATCGATAAAAAATAATAGTTCTTAAAAAGTGAAATTTAAATATTAACGGTTATTGGTTTATATTATATTATAATACTAGCTGACTTACCAGACTTCACAAGGAACACACTTGGTCGGAGATATAGTTTTTAATAGACCACTCTTAAACAATTTAAAATAAATGTATAACTAAAAAGTGTTCTTGTTTTTTTTTTTTTTTTTTTTACAAGAACTTTGCGAAAATATGTCGAGAGCAATAATACAACCAATCTACGCATATAAATAATGATGCGTTACAATTTATGAGAAGTCATAAATTATTAGATTTCATATTTCTGTTGGTTCGCAAAAAAGTCGTATTAAAGAAAAATTTTACTTTATAATATACGACGGTAATTCGAGGTTAAATTAATTCCATGGCGAATATAATACAATGTAATATAATATAATACTTGTTTTCATGTACCTATCAAGTGTTTGATTCGTTGAAATTTTACAGTGTTCGCCTAATCGAATTTCCACTGCCAAGTTAGTTTAGTCCATCCGGTAAAATATTTGATTTAAGTTATGCTGTTGATAATTAAATTGTTCCAATATTCTCAAGACATTTTAAATACGATATTAGTCTTATACGTTCTGCGCGGAGTCTCTGCTGTAGGCTATTATTAATTTGATTGATTGGTTTTTTAACTTAAAAATAAATTATTTTTGTGAATCATAAAATAGATAAGAAATAGTTTTTTTCCAACATTTAACACATAAAATTGGTAAGTTGATATTATCGAAATATAATAGTGTGAACACAAATTTAAATAATATGGTGACACAGTTAATATTTATTATATTGCTAATAGAGTTCTTAATTCTAATTCGTTATCAATTTCAGATTTTCGATGACGAGATTATGAAAATTATTCTTAACATTGAGATTTTTATGGGCCATGATATAATTTTAAAACCCAACTATAAAATATAATCTTTTTAATTCGTCTCTATCTTGGTTGAGTTTTATACTAATCATTGATTAATTTTATCCGTACACATCGATTCAAAAATCATTTGTTTCTTCATAATGCGTGTATTGATTATTTATAACAAAAAAAAAAAAAAAAAAAAAAAAAAAATCACAGACTAATGAGTCTAATAAATAAAAAGGAGATTTTTACGTTTTCAATGATATGTAAATCCATAGAATGATTAACATATAAGATATATTATTCATATCATAAATATATTAGACGATGAAAACTGTCTATACACAAAAAATTAATCATACAATGTTTCTTATAAAATGACAGTAGATGGGGTGACGCCCAATTGTGGTCCTTACACAGGAAGCCGTATTTAACCACAAATATAAGAATTCCGATTGTATTTGAAGACACATTAACTCACAGAATAACACATATACGTACAATTATTATAATACGACATAAAATGTTAATAAATAGTCAACGTAATAGGATATAATTTATAATTAGTCAAACAATAATATATTATATTTAAATGCCGTAATGGTTAGGTTATATTACAGGCTGATTTTGATATTTTATAATTTTTATAATCTCAAAATTAGATATTTTTATTGTACTTAGTTTTTTAATATAAATTTGTATACATTTTTGTTTATTTGTATGTAATAACTTACAATATACATGCAATACAATCTTGCAGTTTATCGTATATATTTAATGATCTAGATATTCGCTAAAAATGCATTCAATTTATTCAAATTTTGTGTTATCAAATTGACTAAAACAAAATAAGCTAAGATATTTTATATTTTTAATTTTTTTTTGTATAATCGACCGTAGTATGATCGGTCAAGCTTGTTGTTTCCATTGTCAGTTACGAAACTTGAAATATTTTTGAAATATTATGCTCGTCGACGATTCGGAGAAATACGATGCTTATGGAATGCTTGTAATGGCGGATATACGAAATAGAGAAAGGTGATCTGCTCTTAAATTATTAATAACGAGTTATGAAGCAAAAACGTGATGATGAACGGACATGTGACAATCATTACTTATATTATTGAATTAAAGTATACCCTTTTCCTACCCCCCCCCCCCCCCCCCCCCCCCCCCCCGAAGTGTTCCAGGGTGGTGTATGGTAATTATTACATTAATTTTTAGCTTAGAGATGGGATCCCGTGAAATTATATTATAAATAGCTCCGCAGCCGGTTACAAACCCTCTGCATAGAAAAACACAAGCATGGTGTTCGCTGTATCGTGTTAAATATTTTAAACACCTGTAATGACCTGTAAATAATACGAAGCTGCAGACAAAAAGCAAAATTTGCACACGTAACTGGAACGAGATAAAAAGAAAGTTTCTATGTACCTATTTTTTCCACAGAAAACAAAATGCCGAGATTCGCATCGAATGCAGTTTGATAACAACTTCGAACGAGATGATTGGAACACGAGTATTGATCGTAAGGATATGTTTATGTAAATTGAAAAAACCGATAGTTACCTGAAGACACTACAAGTTCGATGTGTAGACTCATTTTAGTGATGGTCAGATTTTATAGAAGTTATAAAATAATTATGTATCGCCATTATCAGAGCACGATTTTGTGCTCAATATACGAGGTACATGACGGATGTTTATAAACTATGTTCAATAAACAATTTCACATAGTTTTAACTTTAAAGTTCTACGGTTTTTAGTAAAATAACATACATAAAACACTAAATTATGTTGGTATAAATTTTTCTTGTTAAATAAAATAATAAAACCCACAGTTTTACGATAAAAAAAAAAAAAAAATTAAAATACACAATAATTGTGAAAACAATATATTTGATCCGAGTGGTTTTTGGTGCAGAATTAAGGATCTGAATTTTAATACTATACAATTATTGGAATTAAACACCCTGAAAAAAACATGTAGTATTTTTACTATGTTCCAAATCTTAAACGCAAAAGATGAATCAATGTTTTGTTGAAATACCATCCACGATTAATGAAATTGCATACTAAACATTTTCATTTAAATTAATTATAAAAATGTTCGATTACTGACCAATTTAAACAACAAAAACATCAAAATTTATTTTATAATGCCTAATTGATTTTAAGCTATTTCGTCTGATTTTTAAACTTAAATAAGCAATTAGGATAATGTTTTATGAAATTAAACTAACATAACTGATCTTGTTTAAGTGTTCTAATTTTTACAAATTTTCTGTTTTCAGTTTTCAAATAAAAATAAAACATAATTGAAAAAAAATTAGAATATTAGTGCAATGAAAAAATATTTTAAATTTACTATTTTCTATTTTTTTTTTTTTAATATATAAATTATTTATAATAAGTTGATAATTTTATAGAATGTACATCACTTAAAATATAGACATTTGTTCACCGGGAATTGATTTGAGCTATATACCATTGTTTTATAGTCATGAACAAAAAAAAAAAAATGTAAAATAAAAACCAAACATGAAATTACTGATGTAGGATATTATAATTTTGTATTTATTTATTATGACCTGTTTTTTATCTTGCAGTATTGATGTTTTCATCTGTACATTTTTTCATGATAAAAATATATAATAATAAAAAATCACGTCTTTCGAAAAGTGTTTTGCAACTTTATTATTTTGGAAATGTCACACCGTAATAAAAAATCAACTGTTTAAATAAGTAATAAATTCGGTGTGCATTAAATACGTGAAAAATTAGATAAGTTTTTCTTTTTTCTTATATTTTAGTAAATATCCGAAAAAACGATTCAAAACGAATTCCATGGACCTAATGTATTTATTCTTACGTCTTCGTAACAGTTAATGCTTACAGCGAATTAATTGACGTCAACAACGGACTACCAACTACCGAGTACCTAAATACTGAAACACTACAAACATCGTATACCGGAAACGTATATTAAAAGCTTGATAGCCATAACTCCATATGAAAGTAAACATAATATAAAATTGTGTCCCTCTTCAAAATGAAAAAAAAAAAGGAAACTAAACGGGACATTTATCATCCACAAACAAACATTCTAACGTAATCAATATTATATGATCTGATGTTTTTCCCGGGCAAAGAAAATTACCACAAAAACTTAATTACCGTCTATATATAGTACGAATAAGCGAGGGGGTAATTTGTAATATTTTTTTTTAGAGGTTTATTTTATTTTATTTTTTTCTAGAATACATAATATTATCATGTGTACGTGCCGCTTTGGATATTTTTGAAAGAAATTAAATCTGTGTTTATAATCTTTTAAAAATATTATATTTTTCCCTACAGTTTTTGATAAAAAAGAATTTTTAAATTTAATGAAAAAATATTAACACATTTTAAGCATTTAATAATGCCTAAACGAGCTTATAGCGATTATTCAGGGGAGATATTATTTTTTATAAATATATGGAACTGCGCTAAAATAAGATATTAGACTCAAATTTAATATTATCATTATTAATATATTTTAATTTTTATTTAAAATTAAAACAAATTTAGCCGCACGTGAGATAAAACGCTAGGATAAACAAGGGTAATTTGTTCTATAAATAATAATCGAGGTATTCGTTATTGGCGTTTAGATCAATTTAACATGGTGTTCTGATTGTTATTTATGTTTTCAAACTGTAGGTTCAAAAGGAAACTACTCAAAAGAAAAATAATGATAAAGTTTTCAGGGGTAGAATGTACAACTTTTGGGACAAGCTAACAAGGAATAACGATAATTCGTTTTCATTAAAGTCCGGCGAAGTGTGTCTTAAAAATTGATCGAATGAATCTAAATCCTTATTAGAAATTGTCAAGCCCAGTTATACTTTATGTATTTATTGAAATAAAATAAAAACGCATCCAAAACTTTTACAGAAAGACAATTTACTATCTAATGTAAAATATATTATATATATAAGTATTTTAGTAGTCATAAAAAACAAACTCATTATTTATTACATAAAAAACAGAAATTCAAAAAGATTTTTTGAGGAAAAGGGAGTTTCCCTTTTCTGCCAAAATTACCAATCAATTCAACCGTTATCACCGTGTTCGTTTTCCGCCAAAATGTTATTTACTAAGATTAGATTAAAAAATCGTTGAAAAATGATAGAAATAAAATGTATGGTTGTGCGGTGAATTTAAAAAAAACACAGTGCGACTACATTTGTAAGTCATATTGTACACGCATACGACGTTGATTTTATACCTTATTATAAAAATAATTGAAATTGAATTTTGTATATGTAAAAAAAAAAAAAAATGACGTTACTGATTGAAGTTTAAATATTTATTCGAACTTGAGATTATTTTTTAAGTAATGAAAATAATTGATTTTATATAAGCCAAGTGCTTTTGAAGCTTTTTACGATTTCGGTCTTTTGAAACTCGACGAAACAGTGTTCAATTGAAAGTAGCACATCCAATGGAAAAATTTTGTTAAAAAAAATAATAACAATAATAATAATAATAAAACCTATAGAAAACGATTACATGGCCACGCAAAGAACGGACTGCCGCGCGTTGGCCATGCTGGGATGTGATTTTATTTTTATTTTACATTTTTTTTACCGTTGGAAAAGAAAATAAGAAGAAAAATACCATATTGTTCGATACCGACGAAAACTTGCCTTTCGACACACACAGTGCAATAATTGTTGTGCAGACGTCCGTTAAGTTTTTTTGAGTTCAAAGTGTCATGTGGAGAACCAAAACTTAACGAGTCGCGACAAGGTATCCGGGAGCTCGAGATTGGGACGTACTACTTTGCTTGCCCGTGTCGTCAAGATCGGAGCACGTACCCTAGGATTCAAGGGCATCCGTAAAACTGCCCCGCTGACGCCGACTGCGAGTGCGTAACGAACATATTACCAGGCCGCATATAAGCATAAATTGCTAGAGACCCATTGGAAATCGACGGCTCACATTACGGCTCTATTACATTTCTGATAACATCGTAAAATCAACAGTACTGAATTTTTTCAATTTTTATATTTATTAAAATTATTGCTTGGACTAATTTAATTATTTGGATTCGACATTTATTTAATATAATTATTTATCCAGCCCTGTTTAAATAAATAAATAATTTATTATTATATTAAAACATAGATTAATTAACATTAAGATGTTTCAATATGAAATGTCTACCAATTCAACATAATAGTCTATTATATATAATTTATTATCTATTATAATAATTTTTATAAAGTTTATTTATTTTTCATAAATCAGTGACAAATACTTGTACATAATAAAATAGTTATTTCAGGTAAAAAATTTTATAGTTAAACAGACGCTTCTTCTTCCGTAAGATAATTAACTCCATAGTCAATTAGTTGTGAAAAATACCCTCTTATTTGCAATTGTTTCTTTTTTTTTTTTTTTCATAATAATTTTTATCTGGACAAATATTAAATCACAAAAACTAAAATCAAAAACTAACTGATATGTTCTCGGCAATCGTCATATTGGATTCTTTGAAAAATTATGTATTAAGCATTCGGAGATTTAATAAATCTACTTGTATTGTTCAGTAAGTGTTTAAAACCCGGAAACGTTTTAATGTTCAAAATTCAAACGAATGGCTTGTATCGTAAGTATTCCAACAATAGTGTAGGCGTATTTATCGTGAGATTTATATGTGCTCGTATAAAGAAAACTATATTTTGCCCGCGTGTTCGGGATTTACGATAACTCGTACAATAAACGACACACGGGACCAACTGTAGGGTTATACAATCGACGGAAAGTCGGTGTTTGTGCTTAAATCTACTTACTATTTATGAACGCACTTGGGAGATTTTTAATTATAGAGTAAGTTAAGACAGCCTAAAAATAGTATTAAGATTAGTAAACTTTCGCGTCTTACATCAAAATAGATTTATCATATATGTAAAGCGACTTATTACTCAGCAGGAAATCATAAATTATTACCGAAGACAGTTACACTTACAATAAGTGTATACTGTATGTGTGTGTGTGTTTTTGTGTGTCTGTGTGTGTATATGAAAGTCTCACACGTAAAATAATTATTTAAAGTTGTGAATTAATTGGAAAATTAAAAAAATTCTAAAATAATTTTTTACCGAAATGAAAACATAAATTATTATATTTGACTATATGAAATGAAATGTATAATATTGTAGGTTGTAAATAAATAATGATCTAATTTTAGTTTTGTTTGCCTTAAGATTAAAGTTTCTCGTAATCACACACTCACATTATTGAATTAAACATATTGATTAAATCGTAAATATTGTAAGACTGATAATCGCTGATTTCATTCGTGATTTGAATTGCAAAAATAATTGTATTGTAGTTTTGGAACGCTTGTGTTACAATAGTGTTTTCACATTATTTTTAATTGTATTATTGAATATATAAATCGTCCCGTAAGTTATCCAGGATAACGATTAGGAGTAAAATTAAAAAATAGTATTTAGAATGATATATTCCACAGTGGTTCATGATTTTATATTTTATAAGCCAAAGTTAAGTTATATAACGTTTAAAACTCCTAGTAACCATTTCTGGTGATATAACTGGAATTGGAAATTCGCTAGTAGATTAGTTACACTGGAGAACACATAGAGTTAAAACGGGAAAATCTAATAGTTTTAAGTCACAATTTTAAACCGCGTCAAACGCAAACAGTTGAATCGAGAATTCAGTTCGTGTGTGGAAACCAAGGATGATCAGTGTACCCGGCAATAGTGCCAGATTACCCATTAGGCGAAGTTAGTACCCACCTTAGGATATCACTCGTCTAAGGGGCCCCGTGAAAATTGAAAACTATATTTTTATTTATTTAATAATACCTGTATATTATTTATGAATTTACGGGACAAAAGTAATTAGGTATGAAATATAAAATATATTAAGTTGTAGGTGTTATATGCAGTAATAATAATAAAATTACCTTGAAATAAATAGAAATAATATAATAATTAATTATTTTTTCTTGCAAATAAAAAAATTAATAAATATAATTCTATTGATTAATAGTTGGCTATTATCAAAGCTGTTTAATTTAATTATTGGATAGTAATGTTAAAGATGCATGTAAAAAAATAATTTTGTAGGGCCCAAAATGTTAATTTCCTAGGAGCCCCCCACACATTTTTAATAATCCGGCACTGCTCGGCAATTAATCGATAGCCAAGTACTCGATATCATAATTAAAACCCGATACTCGGCGTAAAACTAAATTTTTACTTGATCCTTATTAATTTAAGTGAAATATTGAAATGTTTTCACTGCCAATACTCGGTACCTGGTTTGTAATCCATTTTCTATCTTGAAAATCTGTATTGGAAACGGTAAATGATCAAATATCTCAACGTAATACTTCGGAAGAACATTGGCTGTCTAATATAATCGGCATAAAACATGGTTTCGATATTTCTCTTTCGCCCAAGTCCTGTTCAAACGCACTCAAGCGTTCATCTTGGAATGTTAAACTGAGTAATGTATCGCGTGCAATATATGCACAATGTACCCATTTTTTGTTCCCCGATACAGGGTGCTTTTTAAAATATGTTCACCAGTAAATACATTCAAGTCTATTTATAAAGGACTTGATATAATCTTTTTGATCGGTACGGCAAAATTATTTTAAACTGTTGATTTATTTTTTTTTTTTTTATTTTTGTTGTATATCAACGGGTATATACCCTTTTACAAATTATATAAAGGAAACGTATCAGATAAAAACTAAAAACTAAATAAGTGTAGTAAAACCTAACAAAAAACAGATAAAATAATATAAAAAATAACTCTGAATTAAAAGTAATAAACTAAAAATTATAGTTACATTTATATTATTATTAATTCATTACTGTCGTTACATTTAACAACTATTGGTTTTTGCTTCAAGATAACGCTGATTTAACTCAAAAACTTATTGCTGTGGTAAAATAACAATATACTAATTATCTTTTTTTTCCTACGCAAGTTCAAGTTTGAATGATACTAAAAGTATTGGCTTCAATGGTAACTATTTGCGAGGGGAAAAAAGTAAAAGCTAACGACATTCGCATTTAAAAAACAAAAATTGTAATTGCCATAGGATACTATTCTCAAGATAAGAAAATATCTATGTGTCAGAAAATTTAGACTTTTAGTACAAATTGATTCTGCGCAAATCAGAATTCGAAAAATTACATTATTTAGGCATAAAAAGGGTATACTTAAAATAATC
Organism: Sipha flava; assembly: GCF_003268045.1. Taxonomy (NCBI): domain Eukaryota; kingdom Metazoa; phylum Arthropoda; class Insecta; order Hemiptera; family Aphididae; genus Sipha; species Sipha flava. The sequence continues at coordinate 238,656 of NW_020272899.1, forward strand.
ATCCTATATAGGGTGAATATACGCGCGCTGTCGTTAATTTGATGGTCACTGAAGGAGAAATCGATGGCTGTGCGCGAGAATGTGTGTGCGTGTATGTATCTGTACATCTATTGCTGACTGGGAAAAATAAAATAAAACCTTAAAGCCGTAATTCTCTGAAAACTTATTCCACGACTTATGCGCGCATGAAATGAATTTATACGATTGTCGTGAACGTCGAATAAGTGTCCTTTGTTTCAGACGATCTTGGTTTTTTCGAAAATCCTGCAACTACATATGTTTTTCGTAATTTTATTACTTTTTTTTTTTAATTTAAACAGTTTGCTTGACAAGCAGAATGTTTACGGGAAAAGTCTCTTCGATGCTGTCAGCTGCCGTATAAATTCGATTTTTCACACAATACTACCGCAATGTGAATATAATTTGTATGTGTGTGTATGAAATCGATGTATGTGTATTGTATGTGTATTGTATCTATTTATCTATTTAGTATACTATTTTTGTAATTGTATGTGTATTGTGTGTGTGTGTATGAAATTGATAATTTTTAAATGAATTCTCGTTATTCTATTCACACGAGATTTTCATACAATTTGAGAAAACTTTTTCGCTATTATAAGGTGTCCCGGAAAAAATACATGATTCATTTCTGCTACTTTCATTAAGTTGGCACTTTTATTAATTTGAAGGCATAAAAGTGGAAATATATCACACGATGAGCATTATATTAATTTCCATGTATCATTTGGGCAGCAAAAAGTTATTTAATTTGATGACGAATATTGAAAGAATTGCAAAAGAATATTTAGTATACTATTTTTGTAATTTTTCGTCTTATATGAATAGAAAATGAAGCATTTAGTCATATTTACTGTTTTCTAAAGAAAAAAAACCAATACTTTCGTTAAAACGAAAAGCTGATAATTACATATCTACAATTGTTTTGATTAGTATAAGACTGAAACAATGAACATTTTAAAACAAAATAAATTTATCCAATACGGAAAATATATAGTAAATTGTTAATTATTTTAGAGTAATAGATTTTTAATCGTTAGAACTTTCCACAAAACAGTTTTAAAAACATATTTATTTCACCATGAAATATACATTATTTACACCATACGTCTTTCAGGTACTCGTAATTATATTGCAACATCAAACACAGTTAAAACTCGTATAAAATCGTATGTTTTTGTTATTTGAGTTATCTGCTTCCAGTTCTAGTGTATCGATGTGAAACGTAGTCGGGAACAAAAATAGGTGAATAGAAATGATAAGTTTTCGAAAGGAAAGTACTCAGTTGAATTTATGGTTCATTGACGAAAATAGAGAATACTGAACCAGTGTGAATGAGGAAATCTACCACTTATTTCAAAATCCAACTACAAGACTATTTATCGGAAGAGATAATGGTATCTGTAAACAAGTACTGATAGGTGATATTAACGCTAGAAGACCTGAAGGCCACTACAGAAAAAGATGGATTGAATCAGTAAAATGCATGGAGTTAATGGAGATATTGCAATATTTTAGCCAACATATTGAGATGTAGTATTATCACATTATCCAAACGTGTTACTTAAATGTGTAATTGTTGTCTCTACAAAATAACTTGAGCATATTATCATTTTTTATTCAGTTAAACATTTATTTAATATATATTTTATTTTAATCTAGACATATAAAAATCAATAACTTTGCACTCGTATTTTGTCTTATTAATGTTTTTTTTTTATTTTTTTTTTTTTAAGTTTAGTAAAAAAAAAGGTAAACATTAATTTATATTTTCTTTATTCCCCCGATTTGTTAGTTATGTATTTATTTTTTCATTGTAAATAATGGTTTATAATATCATGGATATCATGAAATTTAGATCAGTTTACTGTTTTTATTATTTAATCATTTTCATCGTCAAACTATTCTCTTCTATAACATAAATCGTATTTATCACTCAATGTTTTTTTTTTTTTTTTTTTAATTTAAAAAAAATATTCGCATTGAACAATTCTATGCAATTAAAATGTAATTGCTGTTTACATTATAAGCTTGTAATATTGTCAGTAAAAAACATGTTAGGACTTAAAATATATTCAAAAAATACAACCTTTTTTGTCCCATAAATTCCATAAATACCTCTGTGTATCTTAAATCATATAATTAATAATAACTTGAGCTAAGCTTAAGATGACTAAAGGTATTTCCATATTGATTTTACTAAATGAATATTTATATTATATATACAAAACCAACAAAATATACTAAAAAATGAAGGTATTTGCAATTGAAAACAATTAGATAAATAAAACGTAAATTGCAACAAAGTAAATTATTTAAACATTTGAAAATATAATAAATTAATGTACCTACTATAAACTATATTATGCACTTCAACAAAGAAACCATTGGAACGAATAATTGAAAAAAAAAAGAGGAAATATTATAATTATATTATAGTAGTTATACAGTATGTGCTTTAGAATTTGATAATATTCTTCAATAATATATTTTAACGGTTGAAATGAAACTGCTTTTTATATTTAAAAACTATGTTTTAAATTGTATTATTATTATTGAAATACTTTTGAAGTAATTATAAACAGTGTACCTATGAGTTTTCAACAGTAAAAATTATGGTCTTTTTTTTTACATTTTTGGTGTTGAAAAGCACATTAAAATAAAATTATACCATACAATGCAAGGAATATTAAAAAAATATTTTAGAACTAACATATTTAATCAGTTTAAATTGTATTATATGTACAAAGCTCATTTTTTAATGATTACTGTTTTTGCTTTACGATTTAAATTATACTCCAGAACATACATAGCGATCAAATAAATTTTTACTTTACGTGTTTGTAATAATTATATAGTTAAATTTAATTTATTTCAGGTATTTATTTTAGTTACATAGTAATAATCATAATAAAAAAATAAAACATTTATCTTTCTAAAACAATTAAAAACTCAATAGCTGAACTGTATTTAATTCTATCATTGCCATTTATTATTAACTCACCATAACTAAATTAAATTAAAAAAATAATTGTAAAATTAGAACTGTGTCTTTATAGGCTAAAACAATGCCAATATGTATTGGAAGACGCAATCATGCATAATTGATCAAATATATTATTATTATAAGTCTTATTCATATGTTATAATAAAATATTTTGTTTATATTTTTTGATTATATTTTGATCATAAATTATGATGTTACTAAATTACGTAAAATATGGTAGGTCGATATTTTATTAGAAAACACAATTTTATATTATTTATTTTAAATTTGTATTAAACAAAAAAAATGTTGTATAAGAAATATTGTATACCTTTATCGATGTGTAAATTACATGAAACTCCTGAACACGAGTAGCAAATATCTACTGATTATTTTATTTTCTACTGGTTTAATTAAATTATTGTAAACCGAATTCACATTCATGGATGTATACAAGAAAAAATCCATGTTAATATTATTAAACTGTGAAATTAAATAACCAATTGTTATTATTTTTAGTTGAATTAAATTCCCTGAGTTACGAATTAAATATAAATATAACATTAGTTCTAAATACATATGTGATGCATTGAAAAAATAAAAATCATATAGTATAATGGTATACAATATATTATACGGTTTATATATAATATGTGTACAAAAAGTATATTTATATAAAATATAGAAGATTTTATTTTATTTAAAATATGCCTTTATTTATTATCTTAAACAATACGTTTTTAGTAAGCAATTTAAGACTAACATGAAATACATTCCTCGCTACAAGTTAGCTTTTCTTCGCTAAAGTCAAATATTAATGAAATATATTTTTACTGAAAATATTTTATTTTTATGTAACACATATGTATTGCGTCGAGTAGATTAATTATTAAATATTAATGTAATATAATGCATTTTAATCTAAATCTTTATTTTAAGAAATGTTTTGCTGTTTGCTTGTTTTTATATATCATTTCTTTGATTTTTGAATAAGACATTACTGTTTTGCTAAAATACATTGTGTTGTAATTTACGAGTTGTATGCATTATTTCGTATACGGCAAACCTACCCAAAAGCCTCAATATCATGGTTTATGTTTATTGTTTGCTTTCATGTTAAGCAATTAATCATATCTGATGGTCGGAAATCGTTATTTATTGCCTTGTTTTATTTATTTTTTTTCCATAAGTTTGTTTCGTATAAACTTATTTTGTTGATTTTTTTTTTTAATCCCCGCGAATGTCTTTAAAGAAAAAAAATTAACAACATTGAACTTATACATTCATATATTTATAATACAAATATATATATATATATATATATTTATAGCTTTTTTCTTCATAAAATATATGTTATTTTGAAGATTTTTTATATTGCACAACAGTGTTATATATTTTCAATTAATAACTTTTTTTTTTTTTTATTTTTTTTTATTTAGAAAAAATACAATATGAATATTATATGTACAATAAGAATTTTTGTTGACATTTTTTTTTTTTTTCAATATAGCTTGATTTAACCTGTGAAGAGGCTCGCCATTGGGAGTACTTCGACTAACATTAATAATAATAATACAACTACATTATGTTAAGTTATTTATTATTAAGTTTTTTTTTTTTCCTGACTTATTAGAGTAGATCTCTGCACCAAGATAGTTTTAGGCAGCGAGGAGGATTTCCAGGAAGTGTGAGGGATGATAATTCGTTAATTAGTGTGTTCGGATGATTAACGTGACAGTTATGGAATTGTTTGTAACGAGTTATGATGGTTTGTTTCACTGTAGGTATGTTAAGGTCGTTGTGGATGGTTTCGTTGGAGATGTATGGCGGAGCATTAAGTATGCGGCGGACTATTTTAGATTGGACGGTTTGAATTTTGTTGGTGTTAGATATTTTAGCGGCACCCCAGAGTTCGATACCGTAAGTCCACATAGGTTTTATTAAGGATTTATAAATTATTAGTTTAGAGTGTAGACTAGTTTTTATTTGGTTATTTAAAATAGTTTGGAGCATTCTTGTTCGGAGATTTATAGCAAGTTTTTTTGAGTGGATGTATGGAGACCATGTCAGTCGCTTGTCTAAGATTAAGCCTAGGTATTTAGATTGGGTGTTGGTTGGAATTTGAATATTGATAATATAAATTTGTGGAGGGTTTTTTTACGGAGAGAGAAGGTTGTGTGACATGACTTACTTTCATTTAACTTTGCGCGCCATTTCAGGAACCAGTTGTGTATGTCATTGAGATGCGATTGAAGGTGAGTGGATGTGGTGTTAGGATCTTTGTTTACTGCAATGAATATTTTGTCATCGGCATAGTCTGCAACGTGGGTATTTAGATTGGTTGATTGGTCAAATGTGTATATGTTAAAAAGGAGTGAAGAAGAAATGGCATCCTGGGGGACTCCTGCATTAATGGGATAGACAGGAGATAAATCATTACCTACTTTGGTCGAAAAGGAGCGGTTTTCGAGATAATTTTTAAAAAAAATAAAGTAAGAGGGAGGGAGAATATTACGAAGTTTTAGGAGGAGACCAGGATGCCAAATCCTATCAAAGGCTATATCAAGCATTATTGTTGAGCAGTACATTTTTCTTTCCAGGCTTAAAGATATTAAATCTACCAGATGGTGTATTTGGTGTAAGGTGGAATGCCTTTCACGAAAACTAAATTGATATTCTGGTATAATTATTTTATTCACTATATTCGAGCGTATGCGTTTTAATACCAATTTTTCGCATACTTTTGAGAAAAAAGGGAGTAAACTTATTGGTCTATAAGAGGACGATAGGTTCTGGGGCTTATTTGGTTTATGAATAAGTATTATTGTGGAAAATTTCCATTGTAAGGGCAAATACGAAAGTCGGATGGTTGCGTTTAAAATATATGTTAGCATTAGTATAGCTTTCTCAGAGAGTTAACAGGAGATTTCGGCCGTTATTAGGTTGTAGACAGGAGACTTTTGTAAAGGAAAAGATTTTATACATTGATATACTTCACCGGGAGAAAAGTGTTTCGGGGGAAGGTGCATGGGTAATGGAGTAGATAAAGTGGCATCTATATTATTGAATATTGGAGATATTGGGATGTCGTTGTGTGGTTAGAATACTTTAGCAAGATGAGTACCAAATAACACCGCTTTGTCGTAATCAGTTATTGCCCAACTGAAATTTTCTTTTTTCAATGGTGGTATGGTTTTATAACTGCGTAGTATACGTTTGGTAGCTTTCCAAAGAGAACAGTTTTTTACTGTTAAAGAAGCGGTATATTTGTCGAAGGATTCTTTCCGTAATTCGGATAGCATTTTTTTTACTCGATTAGACAGGTTATTATAAATTTGTTTATCTGGCGGTAATCTGGTTCTCTGCCACGTGGATTTTGCGTGGCGTTTTAAGGAGATGAGATCACGAGCGAAGGTTGGAAGTTGCATGGAGTAATAAGGAATGGATGTTGTGGGGGTTGAAGAGGAACTCAAAGCTGATGTTTGTATAGAGGAAGTAAAATTTTTTACAGCCGTTTCAATTTGTTCTGGAGTTTTGAGACTAATGTTAAGATTGATTTTGTTATCTAGATTTTTTTTAAATTGTTCCCAGTTCATTTTACCATTTAAGAAAGAAAGGTATTTGAATCGGCTTAGAGCGCAGGCATTTAATGATAAGAGGACTGGGGAGTGGTCGGAGCAGGGATCGGAAAGATTATTGATTTCAGTATTAATATGGTTGGGAATGTTAGAAATAAAAATGTCCAATATGTCAGGGCGTTTTCTAACTGACGTTGGCCAGTATGTTGGACCAGGGGGTGCAATTATGTAGATGTTTTAGATGAGAGAAATTTGTTTTTGAGAGATGCCTTTAGGATTATTAGAGTGACATCCCCAATCGATGTTTTTTGCATTTAAATCACCACCTACTATAAAATTATGACCGAGGGTGGAAAAATAATCATCAAACATTATAGTAGAGATATTGTGTCTTAGGGGGGCAATATACAGAAGCGATTGTTATAGGAACATGGTTTAAAGTTATTTGTATAGCTGCAGATTGAAGAAAAGGTTCTTTAAATTGAGTTTGGAGGTAATATAGCATGGAGGATTTGATAATTATTGCTGCCCCTCCGTGGGCAGTATTGTCAGGATGGTTGGTATGTATTATGCTGTAGCCAGGTATGGAAATTTTGGATCGATCTGTAAAATGTGTTTCTGTTATTAAAGCTATATTGATATTTTTTTCGTGTAGAGTTGTTATTAGTTCATTTTTTTGGTTGTAGAGACTGTTTGCGTTCCAGCGGAGGATGATGAAATATTGAGGGTTTAAGTGATTAGTTATTATTTTTTGATATTAGTTTAAGACTGTGGTAAGGAGAGCGAGGAGGGGAGTAATTAGTGATTTAAATTCATTTAAAAATTCAATGAGCATTTTGTTGTTGTCTTGAGGGTTAATATTACTAGAATTATTTGAAGTTACTTGAGCAAAAGATGGGATTGAATAATTTTTAATGTCAGTTAGATTTACCTGTGGAGAGCATTGGTTGTTTTTTTAGAAGCTGGCAGTGTCGGAAAATTGGCATATTTTTGTGTTGGTTAGTGTAGACGTTGGAGGTCCTTGTACACGCGGCATCCTTTGTAGTTGAAGGAGTGTCTCTGGTTTTCTGGCAGTCTGAAGAAACATGATTTTGTCCGCAGCGTACGCAACGAGGTTTGTAAGCACAGTATGATCTTGAATGAGACCATATTCCTGACAGATTTAACACTGTATAATGTTTCGATGCTTATGAGGTTCTTCTATCTTCATCCGGGTATGTAGCAGATCAGTAACGTTGAATATTTCTTTGTTAAATTCGGATGGTTCCAAATCGACAAAGAACATCGGTAGTGGAGCTTTGGAAAGTTTGTGTTTTATGTTAACTATTTGGCGGGTATTAAACCCAATGTCCTCCAATTCTTTTTTTATTTCGTTTATACAAGTAGCAGGGTGTAAGTTTTTCACAACGATTCTAAATGATTTTTCTTCTTGTAGTTGGTAGGTGTGAAATAGAGCATTATTTTCTTTTAGATAATGGATAGTTTTTTTTGTATGCGTCAGGAATGGAAGTTTGAATTTTAAGGCTGTTAAGAGAAGCCTTAAAAAAGAAGTTTTCCGAACGAATTAATTTAGATAATTTGTTTGTTAATTTGGTTATATTTCCAATACCACGAACGAATATTGGTGGACGTTTTTTAATACTCTGTGTGTGGTTTTCCGTTTCTTCGGCAGTATTTTCGTTAATTTTTGACTGAGTTTGTTTGTTTTGCTCGGAGTTATCTATTTGAACATTGTCATCTACGGTGAGGTAGTTGAATTTGTTGGTGGAGATGAATATTGGGGTTTTTTTTGGATTGGTGTGTTGTTAAAGAATTCGGAGCACTACGTTTAATCGGATTTTTTTGGTTGTTAAAAAACTGTGTCATTGGTGGTATTTAAAATTGTTGAAGAATAAAGTAGGTCATTAGTATCATCGCTGCACGTAGATGTTCTAATGACTTTATTGTTTATAATTTTAATCGGCGATACCGTTTTGTGCTCAGTGGAAGTAGACATTGACTTGCTATCGTCGTTATCCATTGTTATAATTACCTATTTCAGATAAGGTTTCGACCGTCTATGTGCCGGCCGGGCGGCGCTAGCGAGCGCGGCTGGCTCGAGGTCGGGAACAAGTTAATTAGAATATATGAAAAAACGCACTTTTACGAGACAATTGTTTTGTTTTATAAAAAACAAAACTAGCATTAGATGCAAAATGTTATGCTGTTTCGTTTAACATAATATACATATCAAAAATAACACGCATTAAGTTGGAAAAATTATATAATTATGCTTACCGGATTTCGCAACATGTGAATGCTATCGCGGTTCGGCACGAACTGATCAATTAATAACTGTTTTTAAAAACAATGTTTTGAACTCAAATATTTTATTCAAATTTTGAAGCTTGGCTATTTTAAGTGAAATTTGAGAACGTATAGTAGTTAGAAATGATGAATCTTTTCATAGTATTACTATTATATTGTAATTATACAATTAAAGAAGCGCTTATGATTAGTTCGAAAGCTGACTAATAATTAATCATAAACAACGAGTATGATAATTTTTTTAACAAATTCACATTTTTTACTATTAATAATTACTATACATGCTTCATGAGTAGAAAATTGCTGTATATAATGACTTAAAGATATTGTTTATTGATTTTCGACAGTAAAAGAAAAAAAAAACAATATAAATCTGCAACAAATATAATAGGGTTTTGATTGTTTATGTTTATTTGCAATTTACTTGTAGATGTATTAAAAAATATATTTTACTATAATATAGGCCAATGAAGACTAAATAAAAATATCGTGTTTTTTTTTTTTTACCTTAAATACTAACTTATTAAATATATTTAATTCATTTACATTTTTCATATAAACTATCAACATTTAAGTGTCATCATTGGGTGGCTTCTTTATTCACTTTTTGTATTTTGTATACTCATGTTATCTGTACCCCTTATCATATATGCTTATTGTGTCGTTTGATATAGATTGTATATTACGTATTAAAATAAAAAAAAAAAAAAAAACCTTAAATTTTATTTCTATTTTTATACGCAACTCAATTTATATTTGATTAGTATAGATTATTAAAATTAGGTTGGTACCACCCACATATATTTATTGGATTTAAATGGGCAGGTAGGAACATAAGCTCCGATTATATTAAAAGTGTTCAATGTATGCATTGGGTAATGATTAATACAATTATATAAATGCCATAAATAAACCCCTTCTGTGTGTAAATAACAAACATTTGGTGTACTTAAATCCCAAAAAACCAATTCTTTCTTATAATTTTAATTTAACGTCAGTGAATTATGAAGGAATAATCCTATAACACTTTGAGTAAATTTGAAATCCCTAAATTGCATTGCTTTCGGTTTTTTTTTAAACATTTTAGTGTGGAATTTATTTTAAAAAAAAAGTCATTAAATGGGGAAAAAAAAATAAAAAACTTTCAATCATAAATTATAAAATTTTTGCTCAAGTAAAGTATAATTCAAAATTATTAATCGGTCTAAACAAAAAGTTAGATGAATTCGATTATAGTTATCTAACTATAATTGAGTTCATCTAATCGGATTCAATATTTACGAATAAATAAAATCTTCGCGTGTGTTCTGTATTTTTAACAGACCCCTTTTCGAACTCTTTGAACATTTATTTAAAGATGAATGCTATGACCTTCCATCCTTTCATAAGTTATTAAAAGCGAAATTCATATAAATTTCTGAAGCGATCGGACAATATTTTAATGATTTAAGATTCCAACAATTATTACTAAGTAATAATGTACACATATAATCCACATTAAAAAAAAAAAAATCTCTGATCGATGCACGTGAAGAACAAAATAACCAAACATTGATGTCATTATATAATTCTTATAATGTATTCAATACATATGCATACACTTCATGAAGTCGTACACAATTAAATTGAGAAACCGTAGAAACATAAAATTATTTAAAATATTCTTTAAAATATAAGTATGGGTTGCATTATAAGAATGTAATTTTTATAGCCAACGTCAAGGATTCTATTTTAATCAGATATCACTATTTATGATTTTAACGTATTTACTTTTTGTACACCACGTTGACGTTTTATAGTTTTTTTTAATCATTTCATTTTTTCGTATAAACCATACGAATTGAATTGAATTAAATTACCCATCTCTGCTTTTAATATTAATCTATTCGTTCCAAACAGTGAATATAAATAACTTTAAGCGAGGATGGTACATTTGTATTGATGATTTATTTTAGATTCTATAAGGTAGGACCAATTTCTGATTTTTTGAATAATCTTAATTTTAAAACTATTAAATCCGGTCACATTCGAATATATTATTTCAATTTCTATTCGAATGGATAAATAATAAATACGATATTCCTACGTATACTACATATCATATAATACTTTAAAAAGTTTTTACGCGAGTTTCTATGTGTAAAACCCTTTGTGTCTACAATATTAAAATGTTTAGAGTTCGAGAACAATTCCATTAAATATGGTGTGTTTTGCAGGCATTCAAAATAAAGTACCCATTGATGTCTGCTTGTATACATATTCGGGTACTATACTGAAATGGTTTTTTTGCGTTTCTCAAAAAAATAATATTAAATTCCACTGCATCATAAAAATAATCTCTAGTAGACCGTTAAATCGTTCGTTAAACCAAGGTTGAAGAATACCACTTCAGTTCGATAAACATATACTTGCACAGTAAATTTGGCATAAAATTCGTATGAAGACCACTTTGTTTGAGAAACGACGCGTAATTACTAAATCGACCTACAGTTTGATTAAATCCCATTTAATTGTATGCAACATATGTCGCATATTACATTCGAGCTATTGCATCGATGTATTTCACAACACGTTGTCGAGTATTGATTGGAAACTTGGCGTGTTCAAAGCCCCATTATTATAGCGATACACTACTTTCGGTATACTCTCAACAACGCGTTTAGTGTATCTGGCGTATAAGTTACGCGTATGCTTTGTGTTCCATAATAATACAATAGGCAGTTAACGCATAGGTTTTGTTTGTGGTCTTGTTTGAATCCAAAGGTTAAGTTCAAGTCACGTTTGTGTGTTTTATTTCTATTCGAGCAGTTTAGTTTGGCTATCGGTAGAATGTTAAAATCGCAATCAATATGTACATTTCATTTTATTTTATTTTACTTTTTGGTCTAAATTGTCGTATTTTTTTTTTTTTTTTTTTTTTTTAATATAAAAACCGTTAAAAATTAAATATCTATTATTTTATTAGTTTAACTCAACTTTCACGTGTAACAATTGGGGTTTTCCATAATTATAAAAGTATAGTTACACATATTGTAACAAATGTTTCATTCAAATTCTTATCGACACAGACATAATTATTAAAATGATTATATACATATTTTTATTTCTTTTATACTTGTTTCTTTGAAAATTTGGTTTAAATTAACAAGCTATTGTTGATTATTACAACAGTAGACTTAAAAAAAAAAAAAAACAATTATAAATAGTCTCTAAGAGTTTCAACATTTTTCCTCGTGATTTATATAGCACATTACGACTATAATCAAAAGTATTGATAAAAAATTATTATTTAACTTTTTATTTTTATTAATAAATATTTAATTTTCAAAAAAAAAATAATTTATCCTTAGGATAAAACTACACGAATTTCGCGAGAAAATGAGTAACTCACTAGACTTCAATATTTTTTTGCTGATTTTTTAATTAATTATTTTATGATTTTTTTTTTTTTTATAAGAGTTAAAAGTTCAAATTAAAACACCATAATTTCTTTTAACTTCATCTAGAAGTTATTGAATCCAAGTTAAGTGCTGAAATTAGAAGATTTGAGTGATTTTATGGTAGATGTATATAAAATTCAAAGGAATCTTAGTTATTATTCATTAAGTGATCGATTGGAACCTTTGTATTTTTTTTAAAGTCTAATGATTTACCTGCACTCCATAGCTGGATGCAATAAGTCCAAATGGGCATGTGGATTTGTTTATATATGAATAGTTCAATATTGAGATTATGTTTGCAGTATTAGCAAATAATATAGTAATTTTCTTTTTATTACAGTTGCCTTTAATAAGTTCCACTCAAAATAAATGTTTGTTTAGAATTACACTGTGGTAATATATATTTCTGACTTTTGGTATCTTATAATCTATACGAATTATTTAAAATTTAAAACATTTTTTGCGTTTCATAAGTGTTCAAAGCGTAATGTAATGATTATATATTGTTAAAAAATCAGACGGTTTATGTCTTATGTAAATTAATTATGCATTTATGATATATAATATGCATGCATTAATGCGTGTTGAGTAGAGATATGAATAGTTTGGGATAGAAATATTTCCATGTTATAATCACTCGATATTATCAAAGAGTTAAAGCGAGTATTATAAAAATTCAACAAAAAAATTCGTAATTGGTTATTTTATGTATGGGTTTCGTAAATACATGTATAATCTACTTAATGTTGGATATTTAATACCTAAAATTTGGGCAAGATAAAATGATAGTCAGTTTGACACACTTGATCATTCCATTAAATACTCGGTAAACAACAGTTACCTATTTCATTATTTGTAAGTGATCCGTGGTCTCCAGTTACTACATGTTAGGTAAATATATTATTTCACAATTTCGGGTTGAACCACATCAATAGTTTATGACAGTAGTTCTCAAACTGTGCTCCGCGGATCTCTAGGGCTCTGCGGGAGAAGTCTAGGGATTCCGTGGGTATATATTAATTAACTAAATTTAAATATAATTATATTTTTTTAGTTATTGAGGAAAAACACTGGTATGATTTCTTGAATTACACAACGAGTTATACGTTTTAGTGACACCAATTTTATTTACAACTAAGATTTCTGATAAAATTTGGTTATTACGACTTCATAACTTGGATGGTATTATCATAAAATTAAATAAAGTAAATTTATCAATACAACGTAAAATGACCAAAGTTTTCACAGCAAATGACAAAATCCGAACTTTAAAAAAAATTAAATTTTAAACTGTATGTTTTTATCAATATGAAAATTAATAATTATTGTTGTCTTAAATAAAAATTTCTGATTTTTGGATCTTCGAAAATTTTTTTGAAAACGTAAGGCCTCCGTGGACAAAAAAAGTTTGAGAACCACTGGTTTATGACATATTGATCAATTTCATGGTATAAGATCGGTTTTCATTATAAACAATACATTTCAATGAAAAGTTCAAGTATTTTTTTTTATCGGCACATTTATATCGTATTAAGTATATATTACATTATCAAATTGTTGAATTTAGATAAAAACAACTTTAAAAAAAAAAAAATAAATAAACAAAAAACCTCTGTAAGATAAATGTATGTGCTATTATGTCACTTAATGTTTTAAATCCTACATTTGAATTAATGATCATTCCTTTTTTTATTTTTATGAAAAAGCAAGTTTTACCGTGCATATAAGAGTTTATTTTATAATATAATACTTAATTTAACTTAATTTGTTCAAATTTGTTTTATTATTAATGATAAAACATCTGACTGCTTTATATTTTATTCATAATATTTTTTTTTATATTTATTTAAAAAATTAAGGCAGATATAAATTACTAAAAATGTACAACATTAGTTTAAAAAAATAGTTTAGGTATTAACGAGAGTAGAACAATTTCTACAAAAAAAAAAAAAAAAATCTATTGCAAAAAAAAAATATATTTTTAATAAATGTATTGAATATAATTTTAAGAAAATATATAAACATTTTTATGGTAACCATAAATAACGAACAACACTATAAAATTGTTATTTTTAATTTTAAATAAATGTTCAAATACTATTTTTTTACTTATTTTATTTCAGTTTATTATAAAAACTTGAAATAAATTAAATTTTAAAATTACATAAGTTGTATGTGTTGGTTTATAACCTAATAATTTAATGAATCAGCACGTAGATTTTGAAAGATATTCAAGTATATTTTTAATGATTATATAAAGATTATTCAATTATTTATAATAAAATATGAGCATTTATATCCAAATGAATATTAAATCAATTCTTACCAAATGAAATTTTAGCAAACGGTTGTATTTGGAATCAATATATTGTCTATATTGGAATGTATGGATAAAAAAAAATTTAATGCAATGTATTACCAAGTAACGATTGAACAGTAAGTTAAACACAAATCGACCTCAAAATTAAAAGTTCAATACAATTTTGTGCTTTAAATTATTAAATTCGAAATCTGAAAAGTATTATTGTTTTTTTATCATTTTCAAATCAATCAGCTCTGATTTTCGATGTGAGTTTCCACATTATATAATATATAACACTTGCATAATGCACGACAGAGATATATATATTTTTTAAATTAACCCATTTTTCAAATATTTATTACACTCGTATCCGATAAACTATATCTAACTACTACATCAATAGTTTATATTATATATACGTATATATGTATGTATGTATAAGAACAAATGAATTGCGAACAAACTTTAAACAATACTACGTGTACAAACAAGTCCCGAAAGGACAACAAACTCTTATGTTTTATTTATTTTACGGTATTTGGTCTTGAACCGTTTTTTTCTTTCTTCTTTTGAACATATGTATTGTTTTTCTTATTTTTTCCACGCGTCGAATGGAAAATAAATTAATTGCCTTTTTCCTTCGTCATAAACTGTTGGCTGTCAAAGAATAATATCACCATTTATTTGTTTATTTTCAGACATGGAGATGGTGATTCGAGATGCACAAGGTGGCGTCAGTGTTTACAATGTCGAAACCAACAAATACAGGGTACTCCTGACGAGTTCTTCTTTTGTAAGTACTGATTTATTGTCATCTACCTAATAAGAAATTCGTACGACGAAATAGGATTTTGTTAGAATTGCTTGGATTCCAGTTCACGTTCGTGGTTTGGATCTAGAAATATAAAGAGAGGAAAGAGTGAGAGAGAAAGAGAAAGAAAATGAAACGGACAGAAATAAAAAGAAATGAAGATGAACGAGAATAAAAGAAAATAAATTCAGATCAACACTAATTCCGTGATACCACATTGCAGGATCGATGATGTTTACCAATAACCCGCACGTTTTCAATTTTCGATTACATTTTGGCTTAAAGGCTTATAGAAAATAATAATTACGCCAATTTGTATGTGGAACATAAATGACAAGTTTTAAACAGATGGTTTAGACCGAAATGCAGTTAATTGTTACTGATTGTGTGCATAACTATGATATACCGTTATAAAGTGATATGTATAATCGAGTTTGCACCCGATTATCTATAATTACTTACCGATAAATGTAATGATTTTCGGTATCTCCATCTATTCAAATTCAAAATCAACAACTCAGTCAATCGTAGAAAATTGCTAAGATATCTTACTTAAGCGGTACTTTTTGTTTTTATTTATTCAATTACAACAGTTTTACATAAAACATATATCGTTACAACCAAAAGAATCATTTCCAAGTCAATAGTTGTGTGAAGGCCAGAATTCTCATAAATTAATTAATTTTTTAATACATGTATGTTCAATTTAATATGTATAAAAAGAAATATCGGCTTATAACTATAGTAAAATAAATTAATAAAATGCATACAATGAAAATCTTAACAATAATATAATATCTATCTTTATATTTATAATATGCAGAATAAATACTCGAGTACTTACAAAAAATAGTATTCCGAATATTGTATTCAGAATACTATCCAAGTCTGTATTTTATAATTACTTACAATTGTATCAACAATAAATTTTTTAAAATTAATAGTATTATAAGTCTTGAGGATTAATTTTAAATTTAATATTAATAAAGAAAAAAAACTAAACATTAATAATTATTCAAATTCATTGTTATCAAAATGATTACTTCTTTAAATAAATATTTACTATTTTTTTATAATAACGTAGTGAATTTTTTCTTAAAATTGTTTTATTACGCCTATGAATTGACACTTTCGATATGGAAATAGTATAATAGTTTGTATATAAGTGAATATACAAAATATATACAAACTGATATAAAAATTTACACGTTATCTCAAAATAGATGATTCTTTTTGAACTAATGACATTATTGTTAATTCTTTTCTTTAATTATTTGTTATTAAACGAGGAAATCATCATAGATAGTATAATGATCATGAATTTATAAAATTTAAAAATATGCATTCAAAGAATGAGGTTCCTTATGTAATTACCCAAAAATACAAAGAATAAAATAAGAGAAGTAAGGATGAGATGTAAGATGAGATGGGGGAGACGGTATTTATGTGAATGGTGGTGAGGTATTAATGAGTTGCTACCTTCCTCCTTGTTTAAGGGAGGGCTCTAAGGGTTGAGAAGGTTCGAGAGCCGATCAGCGCGATTATGCAGACTGCCAAGCCAAATAAAGTAGTACTTACTTACTGTACCGTAGACCTTCAGATGTCAATGCGCGGTTGAAAAAGAATCGACAAATGCAGAATTTAATTGCACGAGAACCAGATACTCTTCAACACTCGTACGAAGAACACAAGTCAAACGGATTAAAATTAAAATTAGTCAAAAATAAATCGCACGTATAAACTCTTCGTTGATCTTATGATCGGTGCGCATTCACTGACGACCTAAGATCAAGAGCTCTGTGAAGGGTAGTGTGTGTCCCTGTTTTATAGGGACACGCGGCGGCATGGATCTTGGGCGGTCCTTTGAATGTAGAGATGTCAATAGTATTTATTGTTCGACCCATGTTGTTCGCGCGGGTATCGAAGATACCGTTATTTATTTATTTGAAATAGTTTTAAAAATCACGTACATATAAATAGTATACATAATAAAATATTTGTGCCGTCTTTTACAATCGAATTATGCACATCATTACACTTATTAAAACGTTACTATATACCTAGTTTGATATCCGATAGAATATGTTTCATACGGATTAAGAGATTATAGTTCTTTAGTACTTATTTTTCTCACCGTTTTTATTGGATGATGATTATTCTAGATGGCTCCCTAATTTTGAGTTTCACAACTTTTGAAAGCTAATATTGTTTACGTCCATATTTATATATATTTATCTATATGTAAATCGCGCTATCAGTGCAAGAGGGCCATATATCAAAAATATTAAATTGTTCAGGAGAGCATTTCTTATGTTTGATAATTTATAGAAGTTTGTAATTTTCTTCTGCTAAATATCAATATGACATTTTTGACATCAGACTAGACATTTTCTTATAATATTGTTATTAACAAGTATAATTCAAAGGCCACATTTCGTATTACGGCTTTATTGTTTTCAGCTACCTCTCGATCTGTCTTAGTGTAATAAGTTTATTTATATAATTATATATATTTAAAAATATAATTACATAGATGGCACCATTCTAAAGAAAAAAAAATACGAATTCAGAGATACTAAAAACGTAAATTTAAAATTTTTTTGATATTTGGCCCGCTTGCGACTTCATACTGTATGAAGAACACCTATGATTGCCGAATAATATTTTTAAAATATCACATGTCTTCAAATTTACCGGTGGTTAGTTGTATTACCTAGGACAACTTATGCCCAATACACAGAAAGAAACCTGATACGTGTAAGCTCTCACTTGAATCGACAAGACAAGTGATTCTACATCAATATGTCCATATCATAGGCCATAAGTGCTCATGGTTGGCTCAAACGTGTTGACAATTATTTATTATTTTATTTAATCCGATCACGATTTCACGAATAAAAATAAAATTATATATTTTAAACTTAAATCGGAATCGACCTACTTTTTTTTATTCATAATATATAATATATAGCAGAGACGGCCAAACTTTTTTTCGGCCACAATCTACTAAAAATATATTTCACTTTTGAGGATCGACTTTATTGGAAAAATGATTTATTATTAAATAATTATAATTATTAAGAAACATACTTGCTTAAAGTGTATATAAAAATACATAAAGTATTACAAATGAATTACTAATTATTAAAAATAATAAAATAATTTCTAAAATCTAAATACTTAAGTCTAATTAACATAATAATATTTATTTTGTTGATCTGGGCATTGTTGAAGTGCTCGTGGCCTAAAAATAAATTCTAACATGATCGACTTTGAAATCTCCGCAATCGATCGTTTGGCCGCCCCTGATATATAGTTACACTGGACAGTAGTTTTGCAATGCACGTATTCATTCCAGTTCAATTTAGTACTGGAAATTTTATACTTCTTATGTATAAAACAAAATTTTATTTGTGAAAAAATGTTCTAGGTAATATTATATTTATTTTTATGCAGTTTTCATATAAAATAGTTTTTTGAAGCACTTTTTGTTAAATATGAACGCGGAAAATATTTAATTAAGAACTATTAGTTTTATTGGTATTATTTATAGTTTTTATTTTTAAAAAAATTAATTAGAAGCAAAGTATACAAAAAAGGAAATATTAATGCATTTTCATTCAATCACAGCTTTAAAAATATATTTTTGTAAATTAGTTGATTTAATTAAAATGTAATTTACTATTGGTACATAAAATACTTTCAATTATAATGATGCTTTAAAATTGATTTATGTATTACTTTACAAACCTACTACTCTTTTTTGAGGAACGTTAAATATAAATTAATGCCATGTTTAAAGAAAATTTAATGCTTTGATAAAAATTTGCTTTTTTTGTATATTTTTGGGGCTCAAAATTCTAATTCTTGTGATAACTTTCTCGTTATAATACGGATACTGTATTCAATTTTAAATCTTACAAGACAGTGTAGATTGTTTTTTTTTCAACCTTACAACAGATTTTTATAACGGTTTTTTCATTACATTGTTGTTGTGATCTTTTTTTTCTTTAAAAAAACTATTTTTGTTATTATTATAAAATCACGCTTCTTTTATACGTTGAACGTCTAGAAAAACTGACGGTCTTTTCAATCTCGTTAAAATACTATTGCCTCATTCAAGATTTTTATCCCTCAACAGCTATACTAAAAAATAAATCGTGGACGGTATCAATTTAGAAACCACTTGTTTTTGAATATTTAAGACCGATGATTTATGGCAGTAGGTAAACGAAATATCCGAATAAAAATAAATACATTTAATGTTAAAAAATTATTTAATCATTTTAAAATACATATTAATTATCCGAACCCATTTTTAGACAAAAAACAACTGATCAAATTCAAAGTAAACGAATCTTATATATAAAAAATAACAAGGCAAAACAAAAAAAAAAAATTAAATAGGTATGAAATCTTGTTCTATATAATTATTATGTAGTATTATGATAAATGACATTTTATTTATAGTTTTTTGGAAGTGTTTGATTTATTCCATTCTTATTTTAACAAACTCGTGGGAAAAAAATTCTTATTCGAATCAACGTAGCTGCATAATTTACTGTTTCTTTCCGCTGATATAGCATAGTAAATTTTTTTAATGGCCTTACGCGCTACTTCAAAACATAATATTTTTGTTATTTATGTGCAGAAACGAGTGAACGCGAACGAATTTCAAACGTCAAGTGATCAGAAATACGTGCTGCTATTGTCGGATGAAAAAAAAAGTATGTACAACGGACAAATACAATGTGTAATACGATAATTATAATTTACATGTGAGTGTATATATGTTTAAGCAATCGCGTCTTACTTGTATATGTATTTCTCAGAGCCTTTGAAATCCTTAAAAATGAAAAAAAAAAGATTTCGCGTTGGTTTCCTCCTTCGTCTAACCCTCTTCCTATCGCATCGTAAATGGCCAAGTTTGATTTATGGAAGAAGCCGACGAGATAACATGGGTTGAACATTTTTGATAAGTTGGGACGGATTTTTCGTCGTCATCCTTGTTGTTTTCTCGCGCATTTTCAGCCCGTCGCACCTTTACTAGTCACATCAATTGAACCGAGAGATTGCCACTTATACCTTTTTTTCCTATTTTTTTCCTTCCGTTGTTATTTACGCCTTGAAAAATTGCACAGGCCGCTCCACCCGCCTGTTTTACTAACCTTTTTTCTTTCTCTATCTCTCTTTCTCTCACTATCTGTCTATCTATTATTTTCCTCATTCCCCGGAAACACGTACACAAAAATCCATACGCCTCAAACTCTAAATTTACCAAATGAACTGTAAAGACAAAAGTTTTTAGCCGGTTACCCTCTTGGTATCATTAGTTATCGTTTTCTGAACGATTTAACCCCCACTTATCGGCTGATGGGCTCCATTCGTAACCATGCGAACTTGGTTATATATATATATTATCAATGGGAGAGGAAAAACCTTTGTTTCGAAGGGGATGTTCAGGCACAGAAGCGATAACAATTGTTTTTCTATTTTCTATTCAAAAATGTTTGCACGTCCCTTGACAATTGTCCACTGTTAAACCCCTGGGACAGTTGTGTATCAATTAAATTATATTTATGGTTCGAGAAACAAAATAATTACTGTGTGGATGAATACTGGGTTTTCGCTTCAGGGTTTGATCGACAGTTTATTATTCTGGGGAAAATATTCGGGGGGCCTCGTCGAATGTGTCAAATAACACATTCGATGGTTACCAAACTGCAATTATATTTTAATTGGATAGACTCCCAAGATTAAAATAAATGGTGGTTTTGAAAAAACAAATTCGATACAATGCATAATGGTTATGAACAGAAAATATGTCAATAAGAAACATTTTACAAAAACATATACAACGAATGAATAATATGAGTTTTGTAAAGTTGATCTGTCCCGAAAAATAAAATCGTAATACAAAAAAGAAATTATATTTTGTGTAGGGAACTGGGAGAGGGACTAATAAGATTAATCGTTTTTAAATTAATTGTAGGAAATGGAATGTACCTGATGGAGATAAAAAAAAAAAAATCGTTATAAATTACCGATAACACTTTAAATCGGTTATAAAAATGCATTTAGAAAATCATTAAGCAAATAACCATTAAAAGTATAATATTATTTAATGAATTGTTAAAAAGTTTTGGAGTACGGTATTTAATATGTTTTGCCGTAATTAACTGTCTACGACGGAAACACATGTGCAAGAAACGGCGGTATTTACGGATTGTGCGTTTTATAAATATTATTTCGTGTATTTACATCTAATAATATTTAGTTGTTGCTCGACATGTTACATAATTTTCAAGAGAACAAAATTATTATTAATACCATTATGCTGTTTTCAAATTATGTGAAGTATTATATCATTAATATTTATCATGTACGACAGTAAAATATTCTACACAGTCGTGTATATGCACTGCAGTAATAATGTCATATCGTTTATCTCACGGCAAACGAAACGTGAATATCATGAACAACAATAATTCGATAACCGGACGGGAATGAAAAAATAACGAAAGAAAATGTACTGTGGAAAGAACGGCTCTGGTGGTATAATTTGTCTCACTAAAAACCGCGGTGGCGCGGATGTGATAGATATTGTACCCAAAGACGATAAAGTTAAAATTGATGTTTGATTTGCATAAGCCGAACGAAAGTTTTCGATCATTGTCACACGCGCGCAACTGGCACTTTTTCTCTCGTCCGTCTACGCGTATATATGCGTATTTATAATATATACGACAACGTTTGGAACTTACTACTCGTACAGGAGAAGAAAATATTGTAATATATGTAAATACCGTATACCTATTCACAAACGTGTATATTGTATACGTCGTATGTATTCAACATTATTTTGAATATTCACGAGTGTACTACGCATACTGTCAAGTAACAAACACTTCGCGGGGGATTATGAAATGTAATTAGTCTTACGGGTTTTCATTTTGGCATTATTTTTTTCGCAATAGACGTTCAGTTTTTTATCAGACGATTGATTAGCGTATGTAGTAATTATTGACGGTATACTATGTGTTTACGATAATATCAGTCTATTAAAATCATTTTTATTTCTGTTACTGGATAAAAATAAAAATGAATGCATTTAAATTTTCGTCAGTATTTACAACCTTTTCCTACCACCAACTAAATCACAACATTGTCCATGTTCGGACACTCGTCGGCATACACTTCTTAACAACATTGATGCGGACATCACTGTGGTATATACGTGTGTATACCTCTCAGAAAACGAAAGGTTAAAGTAACGCATGTTATTGTTTTAAAAATAAAACGCAAACGTAGAAACGGTGCGGTGCGGTCTTCGGTTACACGGGTTTGTGCGGTTATTGGAAATTGGAGAACGCAGTCTGAAACAAATTACTCGGCCATGTCGGCTACGTTCGGGTCGATTGAAAATAGTCGTCTGGATGGATACGATATGGTAAACCGACTGCCGATGCTTCTGTATACTGTTATATTATACTTTATCAATAATGCAGTACAATATAATCTGCTGAAATTACTATTATTTCAACTATTGGGTACTGTTACTGATATTACTCCAACCACTGTTTTACTTTCAGTAAATGTCCCTCGTAACGGTTACATGGACAAAAACTAAAAATAATGCAAATATTATTATTCCGACTTTTCTTATATTATTATTTGTCTACCATCCGCCCTTTCTTGCCGAATAATAAAATAATAACATATGGTTTTGCTACACACTCGCAGAATATTATTGAATCTTAGATGACTCAAGTGGCCAGATGTATTACGTAAGTTTTACAAGCGTTACTTACGATTTCAGTTGAAGGTTTATTTTTAATAAACAATGTGTGATTCGAGTCATGCACAAGTAAAACCATGTTACTGGTACAATATAATTTGTATATTGTTGATAATATCATTTGTTATTGTGCTATTTTTGATTTAATTTATTTGTTTGAATTATCAACATTTTCAGCTTACTAGGTGCAATCAATGCAATTTTAAACAGTTATATTAGTGAACAATTTATTTTTAATTTTAATAATAACGTTATAGTAATATATTAGTGAATAATGATGATATTGTGTGAATAGGATTGACTTTTATCTTTTGATGACAGATCTTATTTATTAGTAGACAATGCCCTCCGGTAGCCGAGGACGCAGTTATCTATTTGATGTTTTTCTTCCCAGATTGTAATTCCGAGTTTCACCCGAATATTTGAGTTTGACATGTACATAAATTATTGAATATTGGTCCAGATATTCATGAGGTTTTTTTCATAACGTTGTAGATTTGGCAAACTTTCATAAGCCGCGGTTCTTTAGGCATATCCATGAAAATTTATATTGAACAATTTGAACCTTATTTATTTTAGTTAATGAAGCGATCGCATTTTGCAGTGATTGCAGTGATGATCTGATAGTTCAAGAGTACAGAAGACTTGACATTCACACAAGTGTAGAGAATTTCCATCCTGGTACATATACCTGTGTGAGTTTTTCGTTCATATGGATTTTCCAAGTTGGTTTATCGTCAATAAATACATCACATTATTGTTGTGAATCTAATTATTGGTTTCGGCAGTCTGGAGATGATTGGCTGAAAATATTCGGTAAAATATCCCCTCCTTCGAAACTCCTCAAAGCACGCAAATTTGGGTAAAAATTGGATTTTCTATAAGTTAAGATATTTTCAATATCTTCTTGAACCTATCAATTGTTGTACACCATATAAGACTATAATTTGCAGTGTTAAATACAATGCAGGGTGAATCATGGAAACTATCATGTAGGCGACTTTCAACCTATGAACTAAATGAAATAAATGAAATAATATCAGACACCAATAATTCAGTCTTCACGAGTTTAACTCAATAAAAAAAAAAAAACGTTCTTAATATTAAATATCTTCCTCAATATTGTATGGCCACTGTAATACATAAGGGTATTTCGATGGAGTGCTTCGGTTTGATCACGTAGTCGTTGAAAACTTCACCCCGTTTAACACGTACAATTTCGATACACTAAATTATTATATTCTACACACTCGCCGTCGCGTTTTTAGGGCCACTAAAAGGCCGATTGTAACGATGTTTATGTTATAATGCAGCTGCTGCCCGCCGCACATAATATTTCCACCAGACTCTACCAAGTCACATTTAACCGGATGGCAATTCTTTTACGTGCTTCCGATTTCTATTGTTTTGTTTTTATTTATTTTTTGTTTGGAGCCGAGAGAAATACATTTTACATGTTTTGTTTACTAACCAACTTTTGAAATAGATTTAACGACATGTTTTCTAAATAATATAACGGTATAGTAGTATTAGGGAATAAACACTATCACCGAGTTAACCTATAAAAAGTAATATACCTATACAAATTACATGTTAAAATGATTTAACGTTACGATTAGCATTTCTAATAAGTTTTATTATACTTTTTTATAGTTATAAAAATACCTAAACATTTTTGCAAAGCCTGCTTTTTCTGTTATTTTCAAATGAAGATATTGCATGAAGTAAATTTATCAACTCTCTGCAAGTTTTTAAAGTGAAATGTGAGTGTTTGGTTATAAAGCAAATTGCATGTTATTGAATATTAAATTAAGAGAATCGGGGGTGCAGGGGCCAACCGGGATACCGGGAAAAATACCGGTGGCCTGGAAGCTAAATGGCCTGTTAGCCGGGAGTGTAAATAGATTAAAAAGATAGGAAAATAATGTAGTCATAGATAATATGAAAATTTTCTATCGTTTCTTTTATATACGAGTATTTATATATAATTCTTACGTGCGCATGAATATATATATGGTCGATAAGTAATGATGACCATAAACAGTATCGGGATTTTTTTGTATGCCGGGAATAGGGTTAGATAAGACAAACATAAAATGTATTTAAAATATAAAAATGACTATTAAGGCGGACAACTAATTAACTTAGATTAATCTAATAAATTTTATTATAGTCGTCTTGATATCAACGCTAAAACAAGATTACCAAAATATTTTATATGAGTTATTGTTAGTGTTACAGTAATCGTTTAAACATACATATGATGGACTAGTGGCGTATCTACATATTTATATTTTACTAACGTATTAACAAGGTTTGTTTTAAATATCTTATTAATTACATATATCTATTCGAAATAAATGATAATCAGAAAAGAAAATGTGGTGGTGAAAGAGATAGGGAAAAAATAAATAGTTATTAATATTGAGTGGAAAGAAATGTGTGAAATTGGATTCAAATTTTTTTTAAAAGTAATTTAAATACATTTAAAACTGATGCTGAAAATATCTCTGGACATAATGATTTATCATTTGAAACCGATCATAATTCTAATAGGAAAATAATCAATTTATTAATTCAATTATTTTATTATATAACATTATATAGTCTTAATATACAATTCATAAGAGAAATTATTGCACATTCAGGTGACAATGATAATTACAGAAAAAAAAAACATGTAATAAAGATACTATTATACGTTAGTACCTACATACTTTAAGTTTGAAGATAATTTGCGTTAAAGGGTAAATTTGCACCAAATTAAAAAAATAAAATTATTAAAACCAATTTTGTAAGTTATTCAAACTTTAGTTACATAATATAATCATTCTTAACATGTGTACCAAGCAGACTGTGAAACAAGTAAAATTCCATCACAACTATTAAAAAGGCAATGTAAAAAAGTATCCTCAAAATACGGTTTACAAAATGTATTTTTAAATATTTTAAATAAAGAATAAAGTTAAATAACAACACAAATTAAAAAAATTACAAATAAGAATAATTCAAATGCTATATTTGCATTATGGTTGCTAAAATAAAAAAAGAGAGAAAAACAAAAGCCTATACTTAAAATATTTAAAAAAAAAAAAAATTTTATGAATGTTATAATAATCGATAATTTTGTTAAAAAAATTTTCAGTCAATAAAAAATTTCCTACATCTCCATTTCTAAAATATAGATAGTCAATATCGATTCAGTTTTAATTATTTTTTTTTTTTTGCATGTAATCAAAAATGAATATAATTCAAACTGAAATGAATAAAGCTATTAAAAATAAAAAATCATGCGATTTCAAAAATAGTAGTTCTTTTCAACTTCAAATTCGACGTAATACTCCGGTTATCAATCCAGAAAAAACTGAAGAATTAAACAAATTTATGAAACCAAATACTCATAATATATTATATTTTTTTCAAAATCACCCGGTACAACCATGAGATGATTCAATTTTACCACTTTTAAGTAAAAAGGTATTTTTTCGCAAAAACAAATTAAATAGAAATTGGTGTACATACAATGAGCAATAAAAACAAATATTTTGTTCGGTTTGTCTGGCTTTTTCAGTTGATAGCAGACTTGGGTAGTATTCTGAATACTGTATTTCAAATACCATCAAATCATCTCTTTTTTAAATGATTTTATTACCTTTCCATCATATCTTGTATAAGCTAATATCAGGTATTTATTATTATTGAAAACCATAAACTATAATAGTTATTTTATATAAAAATACAATAAAATAACATATATTTAGTTTAAATTTCAAATATTTCTATTCAGTGGACATCTATGATTTTTATAGTATGAAAACTAGAAGTACTTTAAAAGTATTTGAAATACTTTTGAAGTATACTAAATTATGTATTCGGAATATAATTTGTATATAGTATTTGAATACATATTTGAAATACTATTTTTTGTAAGTATTCGAGTATTTATTCTAAATACTTTTAAAAAGTATTTTACCCAAGTCTGGTTGATAGTAATGCATTTACTATTGGTATGAGTGACTGGAAACATGTTTATCAACGTATTTCAGAACACGAGGCAAGTAAATGCCATATATGTACAGTACTCTGATGCTTATTTAATGCATGTTCAACAAAAAAAATATTGAAAGTTTATTATTTGTTGATCTTAAAAGAATACAAAGAGAAGAATTTTAAAAAAAAATAGCGCAGTTCATGATAGAATTATTGATATTATAAAAGTTATTGGAAAACGTGGTTTAAGTATACGAGGTAAAAATAATGGAGCTGCTTATTAACTCAATGATCCTATAATAGATCATGGTAATTTTCTTGAAGTGATTACATCATTAAATAAATATGACGCTGTTTTAAATGAACATCTGAAAAAAATTGTAAATACAAGAGAAAAAATGCATAAACGTGAATCTAAAAGGCGTGAAAGTTTTGTTACTCTTTTAATTCATTATTCAATAGATAATGTTGTTGCATCGATTTCTTCAATGATAAAGTCGACAATTTCATATCAAATGAAACAATCAAATATTTTTTCTATTTTAATTGATACTACCCAGGATATTTCGGTGATTTACCAGTGTTCAGTTATACTATGGTACGTAATAAATGGAGAAATAGATGAAAAATTAATCGCTGTTAAGTTCTGTACCGATTTTACAGAGAAAGGTATGATAAAATTATTACAATCTACATTACTTGAAGTAGACGTACACATTACTCGTTGTATTAGGAACGCTGCAAACGGCGCAGCTAATATACAAGGCATATATAAAGGTTTTTTGTCTTGGCTTAGCAAAACAGCACCCGTAAATAAGTTTATGTTTGGTGCTATAGTCACATTTTAAATTTGTTAATATGTGACGCTACAAAAAATCCCAGTTAAAGTAGCAACGTTTTTTTTCAATCTTTAATTTATGTGCTGTATTTTTTAAAGATTCATATAAGCGTATGAATATTTGGAAGTTAATAAATAATAATCATAATGCTATTATTCGAAATAAACGTCTACAAACTATCGGAGAAACAAGATGGACAGCAAAGCAAACCGCCCTTAACAGAATTTTCGGTACTTATGATAAATTTGACGATGCTTTGTATACCGAGTTGATTATTGCTCTATCTAAAATATCCAATAATGAAAGTTTTAAACCTAATATTAAATCTAAAGCTGACGGTTTATTATCTTCATTATTGAAGTATGAAAATATTCTCATTGCACATATATTTATAAAAATATTTTCCATAACAGGCCCCTTATTCAGATATTTACAATCAAGTGGTTTAGATTTATTAAAATGTCAACAAATGGTCGAAGGGAATTTAGAACAAATAAAGAAACACCAACGAGATATGGAAAATACAAAAATTACATGTGATAAGTTCATAGAAAAGGCGTAACGCCTAATTGATCTAGAGATTGAAAATACTGATGATGAAAAAATTAAGGAGGATTTAGAAATGTGTATTATTCGAGACCAGTTTGAAAATAAATGTATGAGAAAAAAAAAAGGATGCTGACTATGAAAACGAAGACGACCCAATCATTGATGTTGCAAAAAAATTTGAAGTTTAGGTAGATAATAAAGTGTTTGATGCTATTATACAAAGTATGACTACAAGATTTATTAAAAATAATGCATTGTACTTTAATTTTTTTCTTTTATTGCTAAAAAATGTTGAATCATTCAAAAATGGAATGCCAAATTATACTTTATCTATATTATCTTCGAAACTTAAATAATTTATTGAAGGAGACAATGGTGTAGATAAAATTGAAAGTAGTTTATGTGAACAATTATTACATATTTCTACTTGAAGGAAATATTTTAAAAATCAGTAAATGACAAATATAATAAGAAATACTGTGCGGATGGCGAAGATACTGAAGATGACGATGATTCAAATTCATATAAAATAAAACAATGCAGTAGTTGTCAAAACTGTCCTCTTTGTTGTTACAAGGCCTTAATTAAATATAGTGTATTTTCGAACACATATCCAACTTTGACACTAGCGTTAGCAGTTCTTATTGACATTGCCCGTAACACAAGTTGCATGTAAAAGATCATTTTCAACATTAAAGTATATAAAAAACCGAATAAGAAGTACAATGAGCAATAAAGACTTAGAAACGTTCATGTTAATAGCCACCGAGACAAAGGTATTAATCGAACTTAATTAGGACGAAATAATAAACTCCATTGGAGAAAAGAGTAAATTATTAAACAAATTATTATTATAAGTAAAAATAACAAAATTATAATTAATGCTAAATTAATTTGACCATTGTAAGTTGAAGTTTTAATTTTAATTTTATTTGAATTTAAAGTATTAATATAATACTACGAGTATACAAAAACAATTTGATGCAAATATATTTTCTTTTGTAGATTTTAGTTTTAAAGTTGTATTAATAATTAAAACCATAATAAACAAAATATTTTAATATTTATTATTTATACACATTCACGTACTAAATATACTACATAAATTGATGAAATACATTTTCTATTCCAGAAATGAAAATGTTGAGTGGCCTGGATGAAATTATTTTCCCGGCCTGAATAAACTTCCCACTCCGCCCTTGAAGAGAATAATTATGATTTTCACAGTAAACTCAATAAAATATATAAAACCAAAACACGTATAATATAAATATATATATATATATATATATATATATATAACATATGAATATTTAGATTCCGTTCAAATAATTCAACATTGAAGTAATTTATTTTGAATACATTTTATAACGCGACTATCGAGCGACACGCCAAGATTTGAAGAGTCGAAATATGCATGGAGTTTGATGTATATAGACACGTAAACCAAAGTTTTCGATAAAGTTTTTTATCATATCTAAGTTTTATGATGAAGTCAGTTTTTCAATATATTCAACATCCAAAGAGTGGCGATCCAATGTAAATGAAAATAGAAAATGTGAAAAGGAAAAAAAAACAAAACTTTTTTCTCGGTAAAAAATAATAAACTATATGCACCGTTGAAATGGAACGAGAAACTTTTTTTTACTTTCATTTTTTTTTTCCAGTTCGTGTACAATGTATACTATATCAAACATTTAAAGTTTAAATTTAATCTGCTGCCATTTCCAATGTCACATACTCGAGTAGTCTGTTTCATACAATCCTGAGCGTAGGTATCGATTTGAGTTTCTGTGTAGTTTAAAATAGTACATTTGGATACTTTATAATATTTGTTTTTTCATTTTATTTTGTAGACATTTTTTTTCGAACGAAACTTTACAGTGTTTAAATACAACAGCCGTTGTTTGTTTTGTAATCCTAAGTACACACACGTAAAATTAAAAAAACTTCTTTGGTTAATTAATTGCTCTTCAAGCAGCTTAAATAGCAAATGAATTTCGATAAAATATTTATATAATGTTAAATTTAAGGCTAAGGCTTACACGGAAGTATTTGTAGTTAAAGCTGAGCGTAGTGGTATGATCGAGTAACGTATACTTTGTCCATTTATTTTTTCTCGGCAAAAGTACAACTGCGAGAAAGCCCTTTCGGGTGCAAATTTAAAGTTTGATCACCGAAAAAGCACATAAACATTGTAAAATCAATTCTTTTTCACTGTACATGGATTGAAAAAACTATTCGAATGAAAATGATTCTTGTGTGTTATGGGCAGTGTAACTTGAATAACAATTAAAATTATTTGAACACGTTATAATATATTTGTTACAAAAACATTGATGAAATATAATTATTTTCAAGAAATGTTTAGGTACCATAACGCTATTTGGTCGAATCATATTTGCCCATGGGAATTGTTTTAATTTATTATTTTAACGTCAAGTAACTGTTTTGAAAATAGTATTTCGATAATGTGGACAATGAAATGTACAATGTTAATACGTAAGGACAAAAGCTGGAACAGTGCAAAAAATATTACAATGGTGTTCAATGCTTATGTTTCGCCCTGACATGCGCGTGCGTCACTTAGCAAAATTAATAAATTATTAATGGAACCAGTCAAAGGCCTAGTTGCCGATATTTTATTATCTCGGTGACAAACATATATTAATATGATATGTATATAATAAAAAAAGGTATACTCGGATTGGATATTTCAAAATTGAACCGTTTTTGTCCTTTTGTCTGTGGCTTATTCAACACTATGTGTAGTACCCTGTTTTCGCAGTACTCAAAAGGAAATAATATTTTCTTCTAAATTTGTGTTCGTTTATTTTTACACCAAACGTACCGCACCCAATTGTTTTACGCATGTCTTCTCATTGCAAATAGTGAAGGGGAAGAAAAAGGTTCAACCTCTCGTGAAATGTACAACCTTTACAACGATGCTCCAAACACTCATTGCACCTTGATTGCTATCGTGGCACGTCGACGTACATTTCATTACAGACATTTATAATTTATACAGAGGCCCGTTCGCGTTGTGAGAAACGTTTCCGGTGGGCCAGCTTAATATATTTCCTAGAACGAATTTACATTTTTACGAACGTGGGTATATGGACTCTAAGCCGTGCTCGATTAGGCAACGCGTGACGATTAAATGCAGTCACGACGCATCATTGCACTTAATGGAAACGCTTTTTCTTACATTTTAGAGTTTTTTTTTCGAAATTTTTATTCCACACGAATATTTTTTCCTTTGCGTATAAATTTTAATTGTTTGTTTACCATGCACCTATTTGAGAAACAATTACGGAATAATTAGAAGTTTTCGCTTAGTTTATTGAATTTAAATTGCAC
Source organism: Sipha flava (assembly GCF_003268045.1). Taxonomy (NCBI): domain Eukaryota; kingdom Metazoa; phylum Arthropoda; class Insecta; order Hemiptera; family Aphididae; genus Sipha; species Sipha flava. Next base: position 270,634 of record NW_020272899.1, read on the forward strand.
ATAATTTAGCATTATGCCGTGAAAAGTAATTCTGCAGGATTATACGCTGATAAATTTAAATAATAGCAAAGATTTTAATCAAATGGAAATTTATTACACTTCAAAATTACAAAATTAAATCATTTTTACAATTATGAGATAGAAAAAAGATTTATGTTTTTACTATATAATTAATAAATATCAAAAAAATAATCAACAACCTACTGCATAGTTGATTTTAAAAGTATACATTTTACAATAGAAACACATAGTAAAAAACCATTATTGAATAAAAAGAAAAAAATTCAATGCTCAATCCACTTAAGTTTCTACAAGTTCTTACAAATTATATTTTATGTTCAATTTATAAACAAATAGTTTCACTTAAATTTATTGACTATAAAATATATCCGATTGAATAATGAAAATAATTTAATGGAAATTGATATATTCAATTTCTTTAAAATTTTATTTTATAACTCTTATTGCACATTTCGCGATTATAAATCATTTTTATCTTTTTTTTTCTTCAGAGAAAATCTTTTGAAAACCTTGTTTCCAATTTTAAAGTTTATATATAAAATTGATAGTTTAATGAATTTAAATCATTAAAATCAAAAGGGTTTTCTTTATTTTTATAGTTTTAGCATGGTTTAATATTCAAATATTTGGACATTTTTTATTTATTTATTTATTTTTTTTTTTTGATTAAATTCAACTTTTTTATTAATCAATAAATGTATGAGAAAATTGGTTTTATATTTTTAAATATTTAGGTTTATTTAAAATTATTTTATCGTCATATTCAAATAAAAAACAAGAAAACATAAGTAGTTTTCAATATATAAAAAAATAACTCATCAATTATTTTGAAAACTATACCAACAATAGCGAATGATGATATAAAAGCCTCGAAAAAAAATTTCAAGAATCTTCATTTGTTATTTTTTGAGTTACAATAAAAACATTGTTCTGATTTTCTTTAAAATCGATATGCCGTTATTTTATAATTTTTCGTTATGATAATAATGAATTATAAAATATTATGGTGGTGATCGAAGTTATAATTGTACTTGAAATTGTATACACAGACCAGCGATTGGAACTAATACAATTTAATTTGTTTCGGTTCTGGCCAGGGAAAAAAATTTCTGTTTCGGTATCAGTTTCGATTCTTGTTAATAAAAATTATTGGTTTCGGTTTAAACTGGTTTTAACCTTAACTATTAGCCTTCTTTTATTTTACTTTTTAAATAGAATAAGTAATGTTTCACTTTTTAAAATAAGTATAGAATACATAAATATTGAACATTAACATTTTTAAAGTCTAATTTATAAATATAAATATCATATATAATATGTTATATAAATATTATTTTTCTATTGGTAGGTAATTCAAATATGATGATTTCTCACGATAGACATTAATCTATAATCCAATTTAAATAATAAGGAATGTAATTTATTTGTAATTCTTCTAAAGCATACATCTATTAGGCAGGGCAAGAATGGATTATAAAAATATATATACCTTATACCTACTGTTGTTGAAATCGCTGAATTTTGGATTGTTGAATTATATACAATGTACAATGTAATTTACTAATAATATAAAATTTTTCAGTTGGTAGAAAATAATCAGCATACGAAGTTTTATTATATTTTTAACACAGTAAAACTTCAACTAGCTTGAACTGTACGCACGATGATTACGGTTTTTTCTTTAAGTTACCAAGCAATTAAAAAAAAAAAAAAAATCCTGTCTTTTTTATTTCCCAAGTATACTATAGGTTATTCACAATGGTTGAGTATAATACATATAAATAATAAATATTTTACTTATTCACGTACAATCGGCCATATGGTTATTTTTTCATTGATATTATAAATAAAATATTATTACGAATAATATCATATCTGGCGACATTAGAGGCGGCTCATCCCATGGTGCACAGGGCCACGGGAACCACCCAAGAAAATTATATAAAAAATTATTAGGTTTCTATAGCAAATTTAGATTGGTTATTATGCGCATATTCTGTAATTAACAGAAAAATGTATTTTTAAATAAAAGGTTCTGCAGCTTTTCATGTCAAGAAGTGTTTATAAGCGGAGCTTACATTTGTTGTGCTCTGGACAGTCTTGCAAAAACTAACTACATATATGGACACGTCGGTTAATAATACTTGGTCGTTTAAAGTGCAATCTATGTGTGTACCGGACTAGTTTTGATCGTTTTTATTCGTCGATCGCATGAAAACAAGATTTCTTGTTCATGTTTCATACGTAATGAGTTTGTACCTATATATTTTACCCGATTGCATAGGTATGTTACAAATTATTTGTACTCAAACGTATATGGTCCATATGAGCTGCCATCGAACAAAAGTATAATAATCAACGCTATACATCAGGCGATAATGATTATCGAGCCAAGTCCAAGTTCCTACGCGTACTCACTGTATCTCTTAGTACGTTCAAAAGTATGATCGGCTTAGAATAAATCAAACTTCGACCGGGTGCGTTCGGTTGAAAGGCCCACAAAAACTCAGTTCATTCGCTTAGGGGGGGCGCTCGTGGATGAAAGTCGAGAACAGCCGCTTAGGGGAGCGCTCGTGAATGAAAGTCGAGAACAGCCCGTTCCCATCCGGAAAAGATCTGTAGATCGTCTTGTGACAATGCATGGATATTTGAATATTCTGGATACAAGTGATTTTTTAAAAAAAATTTTATTTTTTCCTTTCTTCCTCAGATTTACACGAACACGCGAGAAGCCAGGTACCACGTGTTCGAAGTAGCAACCCAGTAAGTATACACGTACAGGTTCGGCCGAGTCGAGTTCTAATGTGACCGTTATTGTTCCCCCAGGAACGGAGTGCCGCTAACGACTGTCTCAAAGACGGTGGATGATGCCGAGCACACGTACATCCAAAGGGCACGGTGGACACCGACGGGCAGCGGACTGGTGTTCGTGCACGGCAACGATTTGTACTACAAGATCCACGGCAATCGTCACAGCAGGATTTTCAGGATCACTGACACGGGTTCGGCCACCGTGTTCAACGGCGTACCGGACTGGCTGTACCAGGGTAAGCGTGGTGTCCGATGGGATATCATTTTGACATCACGACGATGTACGCGCGTTTAAAATTAAAATTAAAAACTGTACCGCCTATGCGGGCGCAGCAGCTAGACGTCGCTGGGATCGTTTGCAAACAAATCTGACATTCCTTTCCATTTGAGTGCTCGTTGGACAGATCGCCAACGATTGCAGCGTCGTCTAGTGGCTGCATCCACGCGACCACAACTTATTTCAATAAAACGATGGTAAATCTGCATAATATTTCTAAATTATCAGTGCTCGAAGTTAAATTCGACTTTTCACGAACACCGTGATTCACTTTGAACATTTGTAAGCTAATATATTTTTTTTGATTCAAATATTTTCGTTATCGAACTCCTTACAAAAGAATAAAAGAGATAATCACCACAGTCCGTTTGTTCGAAACGTTTTTGACTATGATTGTTGTATGCATATGTAGATAAACTAATAAGTAATGTAATTTACGTATAATCGTTATATACATTATACTACCGACAGTCAAAACCGTATTTTCGTTTCGATAATGTATTTCAGAAAAAGTAAATTATTATTCAACATACAACTTTCTGATCACTCTATTCCAACCTAGTAAACGAAACCGTGATGTCTTATTACTTGAAAATATGATTATGTTTTTGGCTTCTTCTTTTTAATTTGACCTAATCTTAATTTGACCTTACTTAATCTTCTTTTTAATTGTAATTTTACTCTTGTCTAATATCTATAATGCAATGCTACGCCTATCCTACTACCCACCGACTTGGAAATTTGCCGAAATCATACTAATTCCTAAACCGAACAAATCCCTCGATAAAATTACATCATACCACTCCATAAACCTATTACCATCATTATCTAAAATATTCGAAAAATTCTATTAAAAAGACTTCTTCGTTTAGCTTTCGAAGCAAAAATAATCCCAAATACACAATTCGGTTTCAAGCAAGATTACTCAACCATTCATCAGCTTCATCGTATAATAGATACAATAGCAACGACTCTAGAAAAGAAACACTTTTGTGCAGCTGTTTTCTTAGATATAGCACAAGCGTTTGATCGAGTCTGGTTCGACAGACTTCTGTACAAACTAAAAAAATTTCTTCCTGCGCCCTATTTTCTTCTCATAAAGTCTTACTTGAGCGACCGCACATTCGTAGTTCGGCAAAACTCTAATCGCTCAAAATATTTTAATAATAAAGCCGACGTTCCTCGAGGCAGCGACATTGCTCCTTTTTTATACAGTGTCTTTACTCACAATATCCCAAAAACCTCTTACACTGAACTCGTAACTTACGCAGATGATACAGCTATCACAGCGTCTAACGAAAATTCAACTATAGTTTCTAGTATGATTCGACAACACCTGAACATAATTCACTTATGGACTAAGAGATGGAAAATAAAAATAAACAAGTCCAAATCCTCATACATCACTTTCACCCTAAAAAGAGAAACATGCCCACCAGTCACTTTTAATAATATCCCCATTCCCGTCTACACCGAAACCAAATATCTTGGCCTGATCCTAGATAGGAGACTGACTTGGGCCTCACATATCAAAAACAAACGCAAAGCTCTAAACTCCCGTCTTCATCTTTTCAAACCTCTATTACGTTCCAAAATGAACATCAAAAGCAAAACATTTATTTATAAATTGTTACTTAAACCACTATGGAATTGTGGTATCCAACTATGGGGAGCCGCAAAACCATCAAACTTAGCAACTCTGCAATCCTTTCAATCAATATGTCTTCGACTTATCTCTTCATCTCCCTGGTACGTCACTAATAAAAACTTAAACAAGGATTTCAGAATGGAACCCCTTAACAAAATCGCAAAAAACTTCTATAATAAATATCATAATAAAATCCAGTCAAATAAGAACCCTCTCATATCCAAATTGTCTTCAAATAAACAACCTAACAACCCAATTCGTAGGCTAAAAAGAAAATGGTGCAAAGATCTCTAAATTTAACTTCATCTTAACATTCATACTCATTCATTTCATTACACTACATTACAATAATAACTAAATAGTAAAGTAAAACACATGCTGGGTGTCACCAATGGGTGCCTTCCCTTATCTGTCATACATGTTATTTTATATATATACCTATTTCAAAAACCTATTTAATGTACAAACATATGTATAGATTGTAGATTACTTACTAAATAAAAAAAAAAAAAACGTATACACAGCATAATTTTTATTTCTGAAAATACTTCTTTATAAAATCCATATCACACTTAGGTGTATACATATTTATCACAAATTATTTATGTTGTTCCGTATAATATAATTCCAATAAATGACATACACGAATGAAGTTAGCTAAAATAAATATCAATAAAAAAGTACAGTTAAACATTATGAAATAAAAAAAGATTAAAATGGCAAAATATAATCAAAAATGTTATTTAAATTCAAGTTATAATTTATTTTAAGATATTTTGAAATTTAAAACACCATTTTCCAATAATATTTTTTCAACAAATATTTAAATCGTTCTTCGGTACACTCGAGTTTGTTACATACGAGTATAGATACGAAAAGGTTGAACAAATATTGTACTATTTTGCATTTCAAATAAATGTTTTTTGTTCAATATCTATTAAAAAAAAAAAAAAAAAACCCAATTTGGTTTTCCTTGAGAACTTTTACGCAACTTTATATATAAACACTTTATTTTTTTCATTGGTATTCTACAAAACATAAAAGTAGAAAATATTTATTTTGCTATTACATTTAGAATCATGAAAATGTCATTGATTTTTTTTTTAAAATTGATTTTCAGAGGAAATATTCAAATCGGACGAAGCATTTTGGTTTTCACCATCTGGACGATACTTAGCTTATGTGACGTTTAACGATTCATTAGTTGGAGAATACAAATATCCAATTTACAACACTAGATATCAGTATCCATATTATCAGTCGATACGATACCCTAAGGTAATTTTATAAATATGTCAATTCATTACAGTCGATTTTCACGGTAATTCAAATCCAAATATCACAGTCTAGCGAAAATTTTTTTTTTTTGTTGTTTGTATAATAATACCTGGTCCTTATAGATCTTCATGCGCAAAATTCAAATCTGAAATTATTTTGTCTCTGTCACGTCTAGGTTTTTTTACAATTGAGATATATAAGATAGTATAACATTTACATATATATAATATACGTTATTATTTTATTTGAAATATTTTAATTGCTATAAATTTAACTAAAATAAAATTAAAATAATTACTAAGTAAATTTATTTAAAAAAAAAATTGTTTATTTTAATTCTTACTTATAAAGTATTAAAAAAAATATATTAAAGTAACTTGTTTTTAGTTCTTTTTTTTTTGCAGGATCGTAAAAACTAAATTTATTTGATTTTCTTTTGCAGCTTTGTTTTTCAGTTTCATGTTTTAAACCTAACTAACCTAACCTAACCTAACCTAACCTAACCTAACCAGCAGTAATCGGCTATCATACTAACATCCTTTCTACCTTGATACCGTCTTTCTATCTCTGTGATGTCTTGATGAAAACGTTCACCTTGTTCTTCACTTAATGAACCCAAATTTTCCGGAAAACAGTCAATTTGCGAATTTAAAAAATGCAATTTTATATTCATATTACAGCCCAATACTTGTAAATTTTTCAATAAATCGGCTACGATCGATTTATAATCTGGATTTTTCGTATTACCTAAAAATTTCGACACCACGCTTTTAAAACTAGACCATGCATTTTTTTTCTACGGTGGTTATACTATTTTGAAAATCTGTATCTTTCATTAGTATTCTGATTTGTTGCCCGTTGAATATACCTTCTTTGAGCTTTTTTCCAGATAATACAGGAAATGTATGACACAGATATTGGAAACAATGTCCATTTTTATCAAGGGCCTTTACAAATTGCTTCATTATTCCTAACTTTATGTACAAAGGAGGTATAATAATAAAACTTTTTGTGGTTCAATTAAATTATGACATATTATATTTTTAGTTCCCAGTTCTAAGTTCTGTATTTTTGGCCAATACTTCACCGACCAATGTTTCATGCGATTTCTGCTGTCCCATTCATATTGTAGCAATATTTATTATATATATGACATATTAATTTATTAGTGGCCTAATTATCTGATACAATAATAAAAAATAGTTGAAAATAGTGGCTCAATCATTGGGTCTACCTGTTATAAATGTAAAACTGTAGGGGTCCAATTAGCGTAAACCTTTTTGAAAAAAGATTAATTGTAACCCAATTCCCGGGCACCCATTCGGACTTCATATGTATATATTATAATAGGCATTACATAAATTCTTTAAATTTTAAAATAATTGTATTTGTTTGTTTATTTATTTCTATGTAGATTGTCTAATAAGTTCTCTGATCGTTTTGGTCCGATTGGTATAATATACACTACATATAATATTAATTTTTATACCATTGATCTATATATATATATATATATATATATATCATTAATATCAATAAATTATTATTTTTTTATATATAAATAACCATAAGATATCCCATTACATTTTGACCATGCTCTTTTTTATAATTAATTATAATTATGAAATAGTTGAACAGAACAAGAACAACTATTTATTTATAATTTTTAAATGTTTATTTTGTTTGATAGTTAAATAAAAAATAGATAAAATTCAGAAAGAATCAGTGACATTTGTATGTATAATTTAAACTAAACAATTTATAATTCAGTAATCATGTTAATAAAATATTTATTATGTAACGTTTTTCAAACTTAAAAGTTTAAATGATTAAGCATAATATGGTTTTCATTCAAAAATATTAATTTTTTATGTTTTTCATTTTTCACGCAATAAAATCTTTGAATAATTACTGATTCTAGGCAGGGACACCAAATCCAATTGTGACAGTGTGGATAAAAGATTTGAAAAACGACAGTATATCAAATGTTACCATGCTAAGCAAACCACTAGCTTTACAATTGGAAAAGTAAGACCGATTATAATTGAATCGTTATGATCTGGTAACTGACTAATATTTTTTTGTTATTATGATTTTATAGAGAACCCTATTTGATGCACATTAAGTGGGCAAATGACAAAAAAATCGGAATCGTTTGGATGAATAGAAAACAAACGGTAATGGTCATTTCTGTGTGCTCTGAACCAAAATGGGATTGCCAAGACGTAAGTCGAAACAAAACAAATACGAGTATATCGCTACGTAAACGGTATAAACTACCGAGCTGTAAGATCATTTTTTTTTTTTTTTAGACGATATCAAAATAGAACGTCTAATCTTTTAACATTGATTTATACTTTTTTTTTTTTTTGTTGGTATAGTACGTTTTTTTATTTTTTAAATCCTTGTAATTATATGTTTGAATGTGTCGTGAAAATATTACATTATAAAACCAAATAATAATAAAAAAATATTTCATTCATAAAGAGAATATTTCGATAATAATTTGATAAATAGTAATATAATATAGCGTGAATAATATTACTTACAAACTTACAATTTATAATAAGAAATTATAATATTGCTATTTTCAATCACTCAATTATAATTTTATAGGATCAATATTTAGTTAAATTTGTTTTTTCTTATTCCATCGGAAGATACACATAAAATTATTGTTGAATATATTTATTTATTTATATATATATTTGACATAACATTTTTAAAACTTTAATTTTTAATATTGCTAAATTCATGAATCCTATTTTAATAATTAAATAATTATAATAGTACATGAAACTTATAAAGAAATCTCAGAGAAATAACAACTAAGTTTCTTTTTTATAATGGTTATATAAAATAATACGGTCTGTTAGTCAGCAAAATGGTTAAATCGCATAGCATACATTTCATTTATGAAACATTTATATGTTGTATAAGTAGTTAATATTTGATTGAGCGCATAAACTATTTTGATTAGAGGGCTTCCTGAAAGCCTTTTCCACATATAAAAATTTTACTAGACATAAAACCAATGTTTTAAATTTAATAAAACTTAGACGAAATGTTATGGTTAAATTATTAAAAATTATACTAATTAGGAGTAGTTTTTTACCACAAACGTCATACAAATGTACAGAGAATTTTTCATGCCACTTTTTAATTTTTTTATTATTGCTTTTATGATTGTGAGAAAAAAAAATAAAAATTTCTTTACCATTATAATGAAATAAAATAAGAACCTATTATTGGTACGATAAAATTATATAGATAGTGTGTTATAATAATTAAGAAATAAAGGTAATAATATGTACTTCGATAAACTATGACAAGGCTTAGTTTATAGAAAAAAAGGATTTCAATAAAATGATAATTGAATGCAACTTAAATTTTTTGACATTAAAAAAATTTATTCATAGAAATAAATAAATTCTTAGCCTGAAGCATTATTATATTTGTAATTTAGGACCCGTTTTGGATTAAAAATTCATCGTCAGGTACGTACAAAGTTAATGACTCAAATCAAATTTTTATATAACTAATGATGAATTTTTGATTTGAAACTAGTTTTATATTACAAATACAATAATACTCTAGGCTATACATTTATTTATTTATTTATTACAATACGTATACTATTATAATATAATATATTAATTTACTAATTTTAGTTTTATTTTAACGCTTCATAATTAGAATAAATAAATGTAAACATAAATTTCGTTTCGGTATTCATGGTTGCGTTTGTTCGTAGTCCTTTGTGGAGAAAATCGCCGATGGTCAGGGATGGTTGGAGAACACCGAGATCGCATTCAACGACGAGGGCACTAGCTACTTAGCGATCCTGCCTGTGTTGGACGGTCCGCATGGTACATATCCGCACATCTGCCTGGTCGATATTTCCACAAAGATCATGATCCCGTTGACAAGCGGAAGTTTTTCCGTCGTTCGCATCGTCCAGTGGGACAAGACGAACCAGCTAATGTAAGTAAAGTTGTACCTATGATATCATATTTACGGGTCCGCATGACAATAAAATCCGTAGTTGACCCTTTGCATGGTTCACTATATGCCGCTATCATGAGGGAAATATACGTGAGAAGATGATATGATCGTTGACTGTCAAAATTAATTGAATGCCCTTAAATAATAGAAAACGTCTACAAATAGATTCTTTTTTTATTATATTAGTCATCGATTATACCCTCATTTGAATAATTTTACGTCTTCTCTTTAATCTATTAGGATATTGATTTCTATTTTGGCTATGTTATCAATTCTTCTATTTGGACGTGTATTAGCCGATATTCATTGTAACGAAAAATCATTTTATTTTTATACGTACCAATCTTATCTGTATAAATTTCCAATTTTTTGCCTATTTTTCTTTGTCTTGGATTTTTAATTCATTATTATAATGAAATAGACTTAACATTATGGAATATGAAAATTGTTGAAATTTATTTCAAAATATTATTTTTTTACTTCTTTAATTTGACCGGTACAATATTCATATTAAATTATTCAACTTATTCAACCAAAACAAACGTTAAATAAAATATCTATTCACCTAGATGTCTTTTTAGCATAATATTTGTTCCATAAAATTGCCTTTTCCTGAATAGGCCTAGCTAATATATTTATACCATAAAAAAAAAAAAACTATATAATGTGTAGATTATTTTAAACTTTGCGAGAAAAATTGCTATTATATTATTTGAAATTTATACTAAAAATGTAATTATAAATATAAAATCAAATCCTTGTATAATATGATGATTACAATAATAATATCAATAGGTAGTTTTAATGAATTGAAACAATGATATCCACTGTGTAATTACTATACGCACATTGCATTATTTCAATGCATAATCACATTATAGCGAAGTGCATTACTTAGATAACATGACTACCATTAATATTTATTATTAAGTTTTTTAAAACGAAAAATTTAATTTGTAAAAAAAAAAATCAATTATATTTTAGTAATGTTGGGTTACTAATTTTTGCATATTGCACGTAGATAACTAAGCGTCCCTATATATTTTAACCATACACTGCGCCGAGCGGATAACTACTTTAGGGAAAGACACACAATTTGTGAGGCTATCATAATAATACGGACGTCTGAAATCTCGGATGATATTGCGATGTTATATGATAAAATTATATAACGTTCCATACATCGTACGTCGCTTTTGTAATGACAGCTTGTTCATTTTAGATCGATTGTCACTAGCATTTTTATGACGTGCTCACATGTAACACCAATGAACGATTTTTTTATATTGCCGGTTTTAAACGCTACGGTAAAAACAATATGTAAATAAATGTTTATTTGTTTTTCCGTATATCAAAAGATTTAATTTGATCATCTTACCGGGACTTAATTTTCATGTGATTCGATTATATCCATTTTATCTTTCTTGATAGAGTTGATTCAGAAAATCAATAGTTCCGTCTGAAATAAATAAAATGCCCATATATTTGTAAGTATGCGTGGGTTTGTATTTTAATTAACTAATTTGATTGCAGTCTCATTTCCGATTATTATTATAAATTGTTCACTGTGATTAATTTGCAGATATTTTGAAGCAATACCAGAAGGTAAACCATCGCAGCGGCATCTATACAAAGTTCCTGATAACGTGAACAGTACATCGGGCTGGGAGTGCCTGACATGTCCACCGAATGGACCACAAAAGAATACAACAAAAATCAACATTTCTACTAGTTCGGACATCAGGTAGAACACAAGTTATTTTGTAATATTTTTGTACGATAATTATTATGACTCGAGAGATAAAATCGTCACATTTTCTGATTGAAACTCAAAATTTAATATTTTTTTTGATTATATTATTTTCATTTAAAAATCTCGTTATAAATAACATATATCGTAAACACCTCGAAAGTTAATCGAACATGACGAAGAAACTTCGCGTTGTTTTTCTTCTTGGTTTATTTAATGTCATTGGTAGTTCATGCATTATTCGCTAGATGGTGCGTAAATATTTATATTTTCACAGTGACTCGTTCCGATTAAGTCTTAAAGGATTAGAATCATCGAAACTACCACAGGACTCCTGGCCAGTACGTACCAACTCTTGTCTATATGTCCGATCTCATTTTTGTCCGTATCAGAATTCCAAATATTACGTTTTGGAATGTTTAGGTAAGTACACACGAAAAAAACTAACAAAAATAAAAAACGTAAATAAAATATAAACAGCTTACCTACATTGTGTTTATTTATTTTGTATTTTATAATTACACAGAACTGTTGTTAAAATCAATCTGTGCAAATCTGGACGTAAAAGACTAATAATAATTGTTGTTTGTTCCATGCGATCGATAAACGAAAAAAAATTGCTTATTATTATGATAAACGCTTGGTGAAAGTTCAAGTACATTAAAAGTAATGGGCACGTATTTCTAACTTCGATTTAAAATAATTCCGTTTCAATAAAATTTATTATACGCTCGTCCACTGAGGTATATCGATAACATCGCAATTGGGCTATTATTGATCGTACGAAACGCTGAAATGTAAAAAATATGGCGTGCACTAGTTCAATCCACTCCGGTATTTTGTAAAAATGAACCTTTTCTGATTAATTGCGTGTTTTTCGTGAATTTAACGTCAATTAATATTATGTCGTGTTCAAACAAGCTACTGTCGATTTAATTACGATTCAATAAGAAATATTATAAGTATAATATCACTACTTGAATCATTCAGTCTCACTGAGAAAATTACATATTTTACTATTTCAAATTAGAGTAATTATTATTCCTGCGAAAAATAATAAATAAATAAAAAAAGTTAATAAAATTTATTTTTATTCATTTATACCGTATTAATTCACATACGTATACTCAATCGACAATTTTTAAAATTAACATGTTAAATAAAATAAAATATTTCCGTGGTAACAAAAAATTGAAAAAGTTGTTAATACAGTTCAGAACCCAAAAGTATTTTAATTCTTTAAAATACAATTTCAAAAATTCTTCTTGGTATATCTGTACGTTCTCATTATCTCCACATTTTAAATTTATGGGTAAGGTAATTTTAGCTGTACACAGAATCGTCAGTTGTATATAAATGGGATATTATATTATTATGCACTGAATATATTATTTTATACTCTTATAATGATAAAATTTACGATCAATATTTTTTAACGTATTGCTTCTCGTCGTTAAAATTCCACAACATTTAATTACAAACGAAACAAAATTCAACATCCGTCTTTAAAATAGAAATATTATATTTTTAATATATATGCATATTAGGAACGTTTTCGTCGTTACACTAAGAACGGTAGTTGTATTTTGGTAATATGCCGATAAATTTCATTAATTTGTGTACTCGTAATATATTTTTCGTTTAATGTAGGGGTGGTTTAGGTTTATGAATATTTTTAATTTACAATGTACAAATGTATATACAATTTTAAAACGTATTTTGAATTTCAAAAAATTATAAATAAAATAAACAACTATGATAGTAATAATACAAAATAAATAATAGTACCTAATAATAATACTAATAATAAGCTTCTTTTGAAGCGACGTCCGAAGATTTATATTTGTTTTCATGCATTGTGTACAACAACACAATAAAATACGAACTACCATAAACATAACATATTTCACTTATCTTTCATGACATAAATGAAAATAGATTTTAAAATTACTATCGAATTCGGGTGTTTTTCAAGTCCTTAAAATTATAAATAAAAATCATTAATCACTGGACAATATCTGTTAATTAATTTGTTAAAACTTCTTTTAGCTTTGTCATTTTCTATACTAAAGTATTAAGGATAAAATTATAGCTGATTAAACTATTCCATTTGTATAAAAGCCAGAACAAACTGAGTGCTATTGATGACGGCATGCAATAATATTATAACTTGTCATTTTCACAGGCCCTCTAGTGCCTAAAGTTATCTTAATGAACTGGCAAACGGATCAAAAAATAATGATATTAAACAATTATACAGCATTAGCGAATAGATATTCTTCTATGGCTAAGCCAAACGTACAAATTATGCAGGTAAGATTTAAAAACAATTATAAAGGATAGAAAAATTATTTTGTTAAAAAAAAATAATAATAATTGCAGGTTGAGATTGAGAATGGATTTATCGCTCAAACGAAGCTCATGCTGCCTCCAGCATTTAAAGAATATGACGAAACAGCATTTCCGTTTATTTTATACATGTAAGGTCCTTAATCGTTTTTTTTTCTCAGTTGTATTTTATGACTGATTGTCTTGGGTCTGGTTGTTAACTAGATTTTGTCGTGACAAAAATTGATTCGTCCGTCAGAAAATTAAATTAGTAAATATTTAAAATTTTCGTTCTGTTGCAAATAATTAATCAACATTATCAACATTATTTTCCCTATATACATATATATATTTATATATACTTTTTTTTTTTTTACTCGTGAAATTTTGGTTCTTAAATATTAATTTTATTATTTTTATGTTTTCATTTTTTGATTATTTTTAAGATTACTGCTGGAATTGTCAAAAGAAAAATAGAAGGTGGGTGTTCACTAACAATAAAAGAATATTCTTTCCTCGTCACAACGTGGGGTCATCAACTATTTCAGTCACTTCTTTCAATTTTTATAGCTTTAAACTTAATTGCGGGTTTTATTTCTCATAAGTTAGAAAAAAGGCCAAAAAAGATCATTGACTTTGGTTTTATCTTTACAATGTTATAATTTATCGGCTGTTGAATCATTTTTGTTTTTATTCTCTATAAAAAAAAAAAAAAAAAAAAAAACATAACTTATTTCCAATTGAATGTGTATAGGACATTTTTCAACAATTTATTGTTATTTGTTGGAGTTCTGACTATATGTATTTACGTAACCAAAATATCTACATAAATAAATACTAAAATCTGGTAACTTGTCAATAGTTGGGTAATAAATAATAAAAAATAAGAAACATATTAAGAAACACAATAGATTACATAAAAAAAAAAATGAAATAAATGAAGTTGCTAAGCCACCTTAACATTGATTAGAGCTCTTCTTTTTAACATAGTGTCTCCTAACACTTCCCGTAGAATTTATTAAATTTTTGCATTTCTGTTGTTTAGAAAAGGAAAACCCGGCACTCAATCAGTAACAGAAGAGTGGTCGGTAGATTGGGCCACGTACTTATGCAGTAACAAGAATATCATAATCGCCATCATAGATGGCCGTGGCACACTCGGTCAGGGTGACAGGTCCAGAACGTCCATATATTACAATCTGGGAATCACGGACATCCAGGACCAGATCTCAGTTTTGTTGTAATTATCGAAATCGATTTTGCACTATTGTTTGTGTTTGCGTTAACCATCATGCGTGTACGTCTGGGGACAGGTATCTCAAGGACATGCTGAAGTTCATAGACAAGGACCGCATAGGAATCTGGGGCAAGGGATATGGAGGATACGCTACTGGAATGATACTGGCCAACCAACCGGAGGTATTTCGATGCGGTATAGCCACGTCACCCGTTACAAACTGGGCGCATTTCGGTAAATACTAACGTACGATCGTGTGACATTCACTGGCACACGCGTATAAACTCTCTGGTGACATTTCCTTTAATAGATCAATTAAAATTGATAAATACAAGAAAATACATAAAGCCATATGCGCAATGTTAAAAACAAAAAAAATTACTTCGTTGATGTTTTAATTGCTTCAGCTGATCTGATGATTATGTACTGATACTCGCACATTAAACCCATACATTTAAATAATCTTCATCTCTCGTTACAACGTATATTAATTATCATAATTGTATTTTAGACTCGGCGTGGACTGAAAAACTAATGGGCACCCCAAATGTCACGGACAACTACCGGGGATACGAAGACTCGGATTTGAGTAAAAAGGCTACGACTTTAGACAAAAAATTATTAATGTTAATTCACGGCAGTGCCGACGAAACGGTCCATTATCAGCACAGTATGATGTTGATAAGAGCATTAACGGAAAAAGGGATACTATTCAGACACCAAGTGCGTAGTATAATTTTAATTATCCATCACACAAGCGCATATTACAAGTTAAATATAGCCGGCTAATAAATCTTGAACTAAATCAAAATATTTTATAATTTGAAATAATTTCCGTGGTAAATAAAAGAAATAAATAAAAAATGTATTACAAACTTAAAACACAAGCACCGTAAAATTATATTGCTCAACAATCGTATGATTTAATGGTAATGAAAACAAAAGGAACACAGCTATAATTTTCTACATATACATTAACTAATGGCTACAACTCGTTTGCACACATTTACCTTTTTTACAACTCTTGTTACAACTTTTTCGCAAAAATGCACTACTCGATTGCGCACATATATTTTGGCTGCCTATGACGACATTCCATAGTGTCAGTACTCGTTTGCTTATTACCTTTGATTTTTATACTCCTCATGATTATGAAAGTTGGTTAATTTTATTATTTTGTTCGATTTATTAACAATAATACTCACAGGACATTTTTTATTAGTGCATCTAAAATCTGAACATCCAGTCATTAAAACACGGTATTTACTGAATTTATAATTATCAATATTAAAACATCGTTTTTCTAACCGATATTCAAAAATATTAGAGATTTCTACGCCATATTAAATTTTACGTTGTTAACACACTAGTTACCATTGCACCGTTCATATCCTTAGTCTATACTTACCGAAACTTTACTAAAAATTGTTTGGAAAATTCAAATTTATATAATCTATAGTCTACACAGTCGATTATAAGATAATATATTTGATAATTTGTACTGCATTCTGTGACGATATATGTATACACGTGTCATATGTGTGAATATGTCGTTGTGCACAAACGAGTTATCTATTTTCAAGTAAACGACTGATTTCGTTGTGTGCAAACGAGTCGTCGATTTTCAGGTAAAAAATTTTGAACGTGCGCAAACGAGTTGCAGAGTAAACCAATAGCTAACAATAACGAAAGCTTATTGTTTTTGTATTTTTAATTGCAGAACATATCCTTATAAATTATTATCGAACAAAAAAATAATACAAATTATTACAAATAGAATATTTTCTTTTTCGGATATTGTCACGTCTTTGTGTGCTGACGAAAATTCACAAACACATAAGAGGAAACAATGAATGGCGCGTGTTACAATCAAAACATAACGAAACAGTTATAAAAATAGCGATTGAAAAATAAGTAGAGTAGTCGGTACAATTGAAATCTTCAAAGATTCAATATACGCTATGTTGATTGGAATCGTAATACGTTTGAAATGTCAGTATACAAATGAAGACAAAAATATACTATCGGAAAAGAAATATAATAACATCAACCCATAAATACTCTAACCTTATTAGTTGCTTTAATTATTATTGTTAAATTATTTATTACTGCCCGCTTTACAAAAAAACTTCGTTATCTTCGATTTTATTATATTAAAACTTGGGTAAAATACTTTTTAAAAGTATTTAGAATAAATACTTGAATACTTACAAAAAATAGTATTCCGAATACTTTTAAAATACTTCTAGTTTTTATACTATAAAAATAATATATGTCCACTCAACAGAAATATTTGAAAATGTAGACTAAAAATATGTTATTTTATTGTATTTTTATATTACATAACTGTTATAGTTTATGGTTTACAATAATAATGAATACCTGATATTAGCTTATACAAGATACGACGGAGAAGTAATAAAATCATTTAAAAAAGAGATGATTTGACGGTATTCAAAATACAGTAATCAGAATACTCGTTATAAGTATTCAAATACTTTATTGAATACTTTCAAAAAAAGTATTTAAAAAGTATTCCGAATATTATATTCAGAATACTACCCAAATCTGATTATATTACTATCATTAAGTTTATCGTGTTTGCTGAATTAAACTTATTAACTTTATCGTGTGAAACTACAAGGTCCGTCATTGTTCCGAAAATAATAGCTTTGAAATAAAATAACAAAAATAACTGTAAGTGAAGGAATTAAAATAATATATAAAAATACGACTGATTTATAATTTGGGAAATTTCTGTGTTACATTTTTCTGAAATTTCAAAAAACATCACTTTTTTATTCCTTCAATGACGCAACCAAAATTTGTTTTAGGAGAAAGGGGAGGGTTATAAATTTGAAAATATTTAAATTTGGATGGTGTCTAGTAGGAATAATGAGACTAATTGGGTTTAACTACATATTCCGGGGAAAGGGTCATAACCTTCAAAAACAGTAATAATTTGGCTGTTCTCGTGCGTAAAATATTATATATAAAATTATTTAAAACGTTTATTCATTCTACGAAACATAAAATATTTCAATAAATGTTTAAATTATTTAGAAAAAAAAAAAAGTAACTCTAAAAAAATACTATTGAAATATTGCATCATTCAATTATTTTAAATATTAACGGTAAAAAGTAAACTGAATAATTAATAATTTATTATTACGTCTATGTATAAATCGAATTAATATTCATGAACAAACGTTTGTTATTAATATTGCGTTCTCGATGAATAGATATTTCCCAGTATTTCCTTACAGTGTTGGAAAATAAGTGCGCAGTATAGATTCTCATCGAACACCGATCAATTTCGCAAATAATTTAAAATATTTTTGCCATAATATGGCAAATGATTACGTTAATTTGCGGTACAAACTTCCGACAAACTCTAGGAAAAACGAACACTTTCACCCGTGCACAAAACAATAATGATGAGCATTTGTTTTTTATTTTTCCCCCAACCATTTTCAGACGTATCCGGATGAAGGGCACACTTTCGATGGATCGATGAAACATCTGCTGCATGCCATGGAGCATTTTTGGGACGAGTGTTTCGGGCCGTTGGACTTCGACGACTGGGACGAGAGCCTGAACTTTTTCGCATTTACACAGTAATACAAATATTACCAATGCTTCGAGCAAAATGTTTCTGCCGACGGCTTCAGAAGTGCTTTCCGATCATGTTTCACAGGGTGAACAATCTCGTGAGAAAACCGAAGTGAATGCTCTTCCACGCCTACTCACGTGTCATTTCACCAACGAATCCGGACGTGATGGCAAACAATGTGATTCCGCAATAACGACAATCCGTGCGCATCTCCGAACACAAGCGTAATCCTAAGATAATAATAATAAAAAACAGTGGGTAGCCGTTTATGTTCTCTCCCTGTTCCATGAGGTCATCCTTTGTAGCTTATGCAACAATAACACGTACATATTATACCGTAACGATCATTGTACCATATTTTAAACCATTTTCAACAAATACTTTACAATTCAACCTTTGTGTTTGTTTAAAAAAAAAAAGAAAACATTAATTTACGCTATGTTAGAATTAATGGATACAATAGAAACTTTCTGTGACGATTAAATTCGTATTTCTAACAAATTTATGCCAGTGATTTTATGTTTGTCTCTATAAATTCGTTTAATTTATCTTAAAATAAAATTACAATAAAAGTTTTTTTTTTTTTTTTATATATATAAAGATATAGAGTCTATTTTTATTTCTTTTTTTGATTGCGGAAAATCAAATAAAAATATTGGCTCAAAGTAACTGTGATAAACGATTGTTTGTTCAACTAGGTAGTTGAATTGTTAAAATAACATTTTATTTACAAAATCCATCCATTTTATAATAGAAAAATACCACCGGATTTTCTTCGATTCAAAATAAAATATAATATGCGTCATTATTGTAATATTCAAGTAAGCACCCGTGTATTGAATAGTTCGTTTTTTATAAGAAAAATAAATAAAATTTTATAAACATTCAAGAATCAAAATTATTCAAATTATTTACCAGTTACATAGTATATTATAACTATCTTCAACAAATTTTCAATTTTTCCATAAAATTTTAAGTACACAATTCTACGACGTCATCTGCAACTACCAATCGATACAAATTTATATCGTTTTACACTCGCCTTCGGATAAGTTTATATTTCAAATTAGATGATTTGGAAAAAATGCTTTCAATTCTAAAAATTAAATATTCAAAATTTTAGTCTTATTAAAATATTAACTGCATTAGTTCTATTAATTATTTTAAAGTTTAGTGGAATAAATTTAGATTAGAATGCATTGGTTTTTATAAAACAAATTGTAAACAATAAAGTGTTATATTGACTATTAAGTATGAAATAAGTGTTGATTAAATGCTTTTCGGTTTTAGAAAAAATAATAATTCTTTTAAAAAAGTTATAAATGTATACATTCCTTTAGTGAAACATACGTGGTATTCCCCAGTATGTTTATAATGAAATGGTTCTGAATTTTGTAACCGAATTGTAGATAAATATTATTATTATTATGGATTAAATAATGTTATATTATATATTATTAAATTGTATAGAAATATTAATCTAGATTTAAGTTTTTTTTTTTTTTTTTAAATTTATTAATTATGGAATCAATGTCGACCCCGCACAGTGGGAGGAATTGCATTTCTAGCTGGCCAAAAATAGAAAATTTAGGTATGGTGATTAACGATTACAACCAGGAATATTTATTGCCACTGATATGACGATAGTAAATATATCACATTATGTAATAATTGTTAATTAATGAACTGATAGGAGTAGGAAAAGTACTGAAAGATTATTGAATTTAGCGTATCATATGGTAATCGCTTGTTATTCACGCAGTTTTCATTTTAGTTTGTCCATCTAATTGTAAAAATCTAATTGTTTTTTGCTAAATCAAAAATAGATTAACCAATAGAAATAATTAAGTTACATTTGTTTTAAGTACTATTTATTAATTAAAATGTCGTAATAAAAATTCATAGATATCATGAATTTAAAGAAATTCAAATTTATTTAATTTTCATTTTGTAGACATTTTTTTTAGAGGCTCTTAGAGGTGTGAATTTTTTTTTAGTTTAAGCTTATATATATACACTTTGAAATATGACATTTATAAGTTGCCCCAATTTGCCCCTTATTGAAATAAATATATTTTTCTAGATGAAATAAGCAACGTAAAAAATCGCTGTTTATTCGAAGTTTTGAAAAATAATGTTTTTGCATCAAGTACTTATGAATCACAAAACGCAATGAGTACTTACAAAACTCATAGGCTGGGAGAAAAGTGGGAGTTTAGAAGGCAATGAGAAATTTGATTAATGTATTAAAAAAAGTTGAAGAATTTAGTAGTAAGTTAAATAAGAAATAGTTAGACTCAAATCACTTTTTGACTAAATTTTTTTTTTAAAAAAAATGATGTGGTTGGATATAGAATTTAAAATTCTTTTATTAAAGAAATGTAAAGAATCGTATGAACCTTTTACAAGTTCTGATAGGCTACATTAATCTGTTTTAAAGTCAAGTGATCGTTCTAAGCGCAGACAAATAAAAAAACTCGAGAGAAATAACTTCATCATATAAATGAATCTGTGCAGTAAAATTGACATTGTATGTTGAAGAAAAACGTGCTGCATTCGATCTTGTTTCTCACGCAACCAAGTATTATCCTCAACGTGTGATAAAGATTAGAAAATTTTATAAAAATGAAGCGAAAAATAAATATAGTTCTTACACAGATGATAAGGATGTAGTATTTATCATTAATACTCGCATGACTAAAAATTCGTATCACAAAACTAGATTAGGTGCTAAAAAACATGAGGCTGATATATATCCTTCGTATGATAGAGTTCAGTTAGCTAAAGATAGATGATAACCTGAAAATATTATTATAAGCGAAATAATTCCACTTTAGAGGCAAGGGAAGATACCCAAGAGGCAAGTAATAAAAACTATAATCGATTCAGAGTACATCATTCTCGAAAATCATAACGTATTTATACAAACACATATCTTTTTAATTTCTTATTAGTGTCATCTGATCTATTAATTACAAGTTTAAGAACACAACTTAACAAATCAAAAACTAAATTACCTCTAAAAGCCATTAATTTACTTGATATCGAAAGCTCAGAACAGAAAAAAATAGAAACTTGTAACAGTGAAAAGTAGTAGTTATTCTGAATTTTTTATTTTTATTAATTTTTTTGTTATCCGATTAAGTATCAGATAAATTAAATATTTGAAAATAATGCATTTTTTTTAAATTTCTTACATAAATGTTTATTGTTAAAAAATAAAATTATTTTGTTTGTAATATTATCCAACTTCATAATTTCAATGTTTACTAGCCTCAACTGTATTTTCTAAACAGTTATCTATCTCGAGATAAGTATTGAAGTAAGTTATTAAAATTAAAGTAAGAAAATGTTTGTGCATATTAATTCAATAAAAAAATAAATATTTATTTGTGAGTGTCGAACTTTATTTGATAGGTGCTAAATTTTTGGCTAGCTAGAAGTGCAATTCCTCCCACTGTGCCCCGGTTACAAATAGTTTCACACTGCTGTGTGTGTTTTATTATTAGGTACGTTATATTATATATGTACAAACGTGTTATCGAAGAGAAAACTAAATAGCATAAATAAAATTCGTTATTTTCAAATTATGACGACAAGGAATAATCAATGAAGAAAATAATAAAAAACAAATTATTATGTGTGTCCCGCTTTTTGGATCTTTTTTTGTGTAAAATTGTATTTTTATATATTATATAATATCGCAAATGTTTTAGATATGTTGTTGTTTATGATGAATATTATTTTATGTTAATTTTGTAATGAATTTTTTTTTTTTTTTATCGCTATTTACGTTAAGAGTTCTACCGATGAGGTGACTGCAGACTGATAAATATTTCCATTAAGCCTTCTGACGATCTATTTTATTTCTCTGGATTTTATCGTTTTAATTTCTACAGAAATATCTTAACGTTTATTCCTAAAATATTCGCTCGAAGTCATCTCGTATTTTATTTTATTTTTTCATCCGACCGACGTTGAATTTTAATATTGAATTATTCTTTTGAATACCCGCAAATTCCAACCAACACGTACATTCCAGTTTTGTATATGTAATTTTCAAAACATTTTGACTTTGTCAACGCTTTATTATTTTTTAAACTTAACACGAATAATACGTAAACAATATTAATTACTACATTTTGACTACGTTATAGTCTATATTACTATTGATGTTAATACTCTTCTACTACTGCTACTTTTATTATAACTTAAGTGGTTCTATTATATTATTTAATAATAATGATTATTATATTAATATGATCACGACACTTTTTCCATTTCTTTTCAAATCTTCATAACCCAAAATTTAATTATTAAACGATTGACTGAGAATAATAATTTAAATACAAAAAATGTAATTTAATCATGATGTTTTTCAATTATCTAGCTGACGTTATTAAATTAATAATAATTTATTAGTACCTAATAAACACGGTTTATTTGTATTACGAATGTACGGTAATATATATAATATTGTCGTTTTGATTTGATTTGATTGATAGTTTTTCCGAATGTTACCAATTAAAAATATTTTATTTCATAATATAATTGTATTATTAAATTATATAGCATGCGTGTGTGTGTGTATGTGTGTGTGCGTGCGTGTGTGGACATTTTTGTAATAAGGCGTTTCTGTCGTCTTCGTCATCATATCGTGGCGGTATGCACCTGTCTCACCATACTCGAATTGACGAGTTTTTGGTATGATTTGATCTCCATGTTCTCGCTCGTTTCGGTTGATTTCTATGATTTGGCTGTGTTTTGATAAATATATAAATCATTTCGTTCTCGTCGTGTTGTGCTTAACACGATGTTTTATAATAAATATAATATAATAATTTGTACTCGAGCCCGAAGTGCCAAAATCCGTCCACCTTAACTATCGTAACTACTTCTGCAATACGTCGTGTTCTATCACACGTATAGCGGCGGGTTTTACGACCAGAAGGGAACGTTTAGATTAGAATGTGTGACTACAATAAGTTCCGAAATGCATTCTATATTTGTTTGTTAGTGAATATAATAGCAACAGGAATACATAATAATCGAGTTACACAATGTTTCTACTCGTAAATTGTATAGTCGTAATTATGATAATGACGGTAATAATAATCATTTGTTAAGGTTCCTCGTGCGGTAAGCTGGCTTGAGTTTTTGTTTTATCGTTTTTTTTTTTTTTATTTGTTCTGTAAAGAACATATTGAATAAGTTGTTTACAAATATGAAATATCGATTTGAGTTTTCTATATTATGATAATAATCATAATAATGTAGTCAGTGCTATTTTGCAGATTTAGAAATATTTTATTTTAAAAACTGTTGTCTTATTGTTATTATATGATTATTTATTCGTTCAAGTCTGTTTTTATTCATGTTTCATAGTTAAAATTGTAATGATTATTAAATGGCTTGTCCGTAAAACCCTAAGTGCACATATGAGAATGCATGTTATATATATCAGACGTTGCGAATGTAATGTGTGTTTGTGTGTGTGTGCTTGTGTGTATGCTTACGATAAATATATTTAAGAAGATTGGTTTTATGTTTGTTGTTTAATATAAATACTATTGTATTATGTATTATACGAATGATTTATAAATGTTAAGTATCTATTGAAGAATTGTGCATTCATTTCAAATATTATATAAAATCATTTATATTGCTGTGTTAAAATTTTGCGCCGTTTTGAAGTAATGTTATTGAAATAAACTGAAAAAAAAAACTATTCAATTTCCCTTGTTTTTGATTCCTCTCGTTTCAACTTTAATAGACGTGATAATAAACTGTATTAAATATTTTTCATTGTTATATCTAGTCAATATATTGCCATATAGTTATATAGTAACATATGCGGTTCCGATAGATGTCACGGTACATTCATTTTATTTAAAGGTTTGAAATTTTAGTTACCCATTATACATGCTTACATCAATGACCTTACTTTTTTTTATATTCTCATTTATTTAACTAATCTTATAATTACATTGATAATTTGGCAAATAGTCAACAATCAAATTTATATTATATTAAATCCCAACGTGATCCATCTGAAGTTCAATTGTAGTCGAAAGTTTAAAAATATTTGATTTAATATACGTTTTGTAACTACAGCGTTGAATACAATACATAATAATTAGGACACGAGGGAAATGCATCTAAGACTACGAATGTGAAAATCACACGTCATTAATAATATCTCCAATGAACTACATTTGAAATTATTCATGTATATAAATATACACGTACGTAGCAAGTTATGTTCAATATTGCGAGCAAACTTGTTAAGTATGCACCTAACCACAAGTACGAGGTGCTTGAAAAACCACGATGGCCAACAAATTATGAATTTTTTAAGAATTAGATTGGAGAAGTCAAATCATAAAGAATTCGTTTAAAATTGGATTTTAAATCCATTTCTATTTCGTAAAATATTTTTAACGCTATTCATATAAATAATTTATCATATTTTTTTCACAAAAAAAGTGAAATTCTTAATAATTTGTTTGAAAATGCCTTCTATTTTGGTTCTTTAGGATAAATAACTTTTTAAAGTTAATGATATTTAAAAACTATCATAGATCGATTATGAAACAAAAGATGTTGCCTAATATTTCTAATATTTCAATTGAACCTCAGTTATGTGAAAATATAAATACAAAGTCATTAATTATAAATTTTACAAGAATGATATGTTTATTTTAGGCTTAAATATTGGTTGTATACATTAAAAGACATAGTATTTTATGATGTTATCAGTTCATTTTTTTTTTTAGGTTTAATTTATTCAATTCAAAACTTTAAACATACATTAACTCAGCAATACTAATTTAATGACGATTTTTAATGTGCATATAACTCAAGCTGATACATATTTCCATAATATTTATAGAATTTTAAAAAATACTCCCAATGATGTAAACATAGAGATTAAAATTCCAAAATATCTAAACCACTAAAAAAATTGATTAAATAATAATTTTGTCAGGCCTAAAGAATATTAATGTTTTGTTAGTATCTAGTATTTTGGTATACTTAGAATAGTTTATTTTATTTTTTCTTATAATCTTATTTCAAATAATCCAATGATATTCTACTATGTATGGATAAACTACATCCATAAAAAATGATACTCGTAAAACGAAGCAAACGTGACTACATAAATGCCTTAGAAAAAGTGTATGATTTATACAGGTCGATAATCGTATATCACTTTATAGTATTTTAGAAGAAAGTAAAACATGGCATGATAATAGGTACTGACATATGTACTAAGATTAATGATGAGTATAATATATTTTACTATATGAAGGATTGTGATTTTTTTCGATCGAGGTATCATCATTTACAATGCTAAACCTCCAATATAACAAGTACTATCGAGATTATATCTCAATAGAACTTATTACGATAATATTTAATGATATAACTTAGTATATTTCATCGTATAAGAACATAGTAAAGTTCTGCAACGACAGATCAGACACTGGATCTAAACTATGAACGCTTAGTATGCATAAACAGAAAATTAAAGATTTAAATTTATTTGAAAATGTTGTTTGCGAATTTTCAAACAATAAACGTGATGCAGCATTTATAATTTAAAGTCTTAAGGTCTAATCATCAACTTGGAATAAAGTACAATGTGGTAAATGGTGCTAGTCGTGCTGACTTGTTGTCAATAAAATAAACAAGGTTTTCAATAATAAGTTATTTATATTTTTTAAGTATATATATATATATATATATTTATAATGCACGGGAAGATTTTGCCTTGGTCACTATCCACAGACTTAAATAAGTGGTAGAGTCGGGCCGCGAGGATAATTAATTATGAAATGCAATAGATTGGTTATATTGCGAGATATTTATATAGAATTATGTAAGGGATCATTGGAAATGCTCAGAGAACTTAAATAAGTTTCTATCAACGTACCGAAAGACCTGGATCATCGTCGATTAAATAATCGGTGATTGGTGGGAATCTGGTAGCCTTGAAAAGGGTCGTTTTCATTTATATCCTTGCCGGATAACTCCGTGAGCGATCGGGTCCGCACTGGTGGTTTGTCCTCCGTGCCAATCGGCTGACCAATGATTCGTCGTCCCGCAGGTATTCGCCATCGTGAGTAAATACGATGTACTATAAACCCATCAGCCCGTCGCTGTAGATAATGTTCCGCCTGCGATACCACGTCCGAATGATTATATCTGTTACTCATATTCATCATCGTTGTTGCGGTCAGTTAATCCTTCACTTTTCTATTTCTTCCTTTCTTCGAACCGGATAAATGTTCCCGATTGATGAGTTAGTTAAAGAACTAATAGACTATAATTTCCTTTGGGGCGAAGCCACATTTTCGAGAAAAGTGCCACGCAGTAGTAATCAAGTGTTTGTGATTGAAGCCGAAAGGCGTAGCGGACTAACTCATAAAATTTTAAAAATTGAAGTTTCGTATATATGTTTATTGATAAATGTGGAGTTCCAGAGCTTCAGATATTTCAAACAATTTTATGCAATGCAGACATTTGGTGTAAGTTAGGTGTAATGATAAATATTTTTAAAATGCGAAGCTGCAGTACGATCACTTTAAAGTTTTAAATTTTGTAAGTAAAGTAAGAAGTTTTGAGTTTATAAAATGTATCAGTATCTAATCATTCAGTAGAATAACACTGAAAAATAAATCGTTAATTTTTTTTTTCAAAAGCTCTTTGTAACAACTGAGGTTCCATTAAAAATTATTTTTATATAGTTAAATACATAAAGTTTTTCCTCGGTTCATTTTGCATTCCCAACTACCTCTAAACTAAAATGACGTAATATTACAGATAGTAACCGTCAAAATTAGTAAATTTACAAAAATGAAGTATTAAAAATTCTGTATATATGAATAGAATAATAGGTATACTCACGGAGGGGGGTATGGGATTTAAGCCTCTTCCATTGGTCGTATTTTTTTTTTTTTTGCAACCAATATTAGTACAAATTTAATATCAGTATTAAAATATATTAAAAGATTAATAAAGAAAAGAGTGGTAGATGATATCTAAGAGTATAAAAATAACCCCAGACTTTTTTCAAATACATAAAATCCATAAAGGAAGGTTATAAAGCGTAAAACTGCATCATAACAGATCATGGTGGCAACTAAATGACGGAAATACATTCTGTACTAAATCTATTTCAGGAATATTTCAAAAGAATATTAAACGACAGATGTGTAGTGGAAACAAGTAATAATACCAACAAATAGTATACGATATAGTAGAGCCAAAGTTCAAGGAACCTTATCAGGATGAAATTTAAGACATAATTAACTCATTAAGAAACAACAAATCACTAGGATAGGATAATACAAATTCAGAACTGCTCAAGTTAACTGGAGTAACTTAAGTAACACAAATACAATAACTAATTG
Organism: Sipha flava; assembly: GCF_003268045.1. NCBI lineage: Eukaryota > Metazoa > Arthropoda > Insecta > Hemiptera > Aphididae > Sipha > Sipha flava. Next base: position 299,018 of record NW_020272899.1, read on the forward strand.
TAAGTATATAGATTAATGAGACCATTCCAAAATACTGAAATTTGGCTATTATCTGCCCAATATTCAAGAAGGTTAATCCAGTAAAGGTAAAAAACTACCAAGGTATTGCTCTATTAGACACATGCAACAAAGTGTTATCTTTGGCAATCCTAAGAAGGTAAGAAGAATACGCCACTGATATATTGGGGAATAACAATGCAGCTTTATGAGGAGTAAATCGACTACAGACTATATCTTCGCTATACACCAAATCATGGAGAAGTACTATGAATATGGTCAAAATGTATACATGGTTTTTATAGATTTCAAACAGGCTTACGATAGTGTGAACAGTCAACAACTATGGACAGCCTTTGAGAAATTTTGAAAAAGTTAGAAAGGATGATTGGGAATTGTAACTCGAATACAAATTGCAAAGTTCATTATCGAGGAAAGCTATCTAACCAGTTTTAGACAAAATCAAGGTTATAACAAGAGGATGTTATATTCCTGGTCCTGGAAGATACCAAAAAAACAAAAAATAAGTACTACAAAAAATTTAATTAATTCTAGTAAATCTATGGACCACAGTATAAATGAAGACAAAACTAAACAATTAATAATGTCCAAAAATATGATAAACAATTCTAACCTAATATGGAACCATATTTCTTTAAACAGATAGATAATTTTAAGTACCTGGAAATTAATATCAATGATAAAATAATACACATAATAAGATACAAATAAGGATAAGTACGACAAACCGAGCATACTTTGCCATTAACAAAAAGCTGAGCTGTAGAGTGCTATCGAAAACTACGAAAGAAAAACATAACATCTGTTATATACGCTCTGTATCAATGATTAGACGAGGAACTCGATTTAATATGCAAGGCGATAAAGAAAAACTACTAACATTTCAATGAAAAATTCTGAGGAAAATATATGGACCCAAATGAAATCCAAACGGAGAATATGAAAGTAGAAAAATGGGGATATGAAAAAGCTGTGTACTAAAAAAATAATTGAACAGTATTTCAAAACACCTGGAGTAAGCTGACGAAAACATTATCCGTAATGTATTTAACTAAGAAAATTAACAAAAAGTGACCAATAGAAAGACCCAGACATCGAAGGATAGATAGAGTAGTTAAGGACATAAGAGATATTGACGATGGGATAAAGATGGAAATAGCACAATATTATGAGAAATGAAGGACTTGGTAGAAATGTGTAAAATGTCTTAAAGATCCTATTATTTGATAAATTAGAGACGGTCGTCAAATGTGCGCCCAATCCACGCACAAAGTCGTAGCACACATGCATGTGCACTAAACCAATAAACGAGACGAAATGTTAACATTTAAAGACTTAGACCGATTAGCCGGTTTTTTTAAATCGTGTCTTCGCTCCATTCACTCAAAAACTTCTCACATCCTCGTCCAAGTATCCTGTATATCCAAGTATCCAAGTACAATAATAGTAGTCTCACACTCTTCAAAACCTTACACTTCCAGACTAGACCATATTTTACAAAACAAACGAACCGCTCTAACTTCGGAATTTGACTGCCTAATCTTCAGCTATCGTACGGCTCCAAATATGAAGTGAGTTCCTCCTCTAGGTAGTTGGTTACCGTAGCTTTTATCCATCCCTCGCGCATGAACTTCACACGTCCAATACAACCAGATTTTTCATGACTTACGAACACTCTCCGTATGCATCCTCAAACGAGGCAGCCCTTGCCGATCGGCTATCTTTGTTCAAAGTTCTATCTCTCCCCAAATAGTATCTCTCTTTTTCACATACTAGTATATTATCGATAGTAGTCTCAATGTACCTACTCTTAAAATCCTTACATTTACAAACAAGACAATAATTTCATTTTTATGTTGTTTTGTTTCATTCTCACATCCAGGTTTTCATAGATTTGTGATATATCTTCGTAGAAAATACTCTTTGTCCTCTCTTTCTCGGTTTCCATTGATGGATATACACATTTCAATATTATATTTAATGATTTTGTATCGACTGGTTGTAAGGTTATCCTTTCTGATATAGGATTAAATTATTTTACATATGGTTTCGGAGTCTCATGTTCAGCAAAGCCACATCCAAAGGAGTGCCCATTTTCCATACCAGTGAAATACACTATATAGTTCCTACTTTTAGATATCCTTTTCCTGACCATCTTATCTACTGGAGACCTATTATCTGTATTACATACGTTTCTAGCTCATCAGTAGGATTTTGACAAGCTCCAGTTCAGTAAAGGTTCAGTGTATTCTAAGTCACGATATTAAGTCCAGTTTTCCAAATTCTGTGTCCAGTATTAACTCCATTTATCTGTATCCGAGACTGATTCCATGATGATCTCATAACAAGTGTTTTTTACGAGGCAGGGTTGTCTTCCCTGTGACCAACCCCCAACATGGAGGACCAGAACACATCAACCGTTTTTGGTTGAAGTTATGGCTATTGCAAGCATTATTAATGCATTTGGCGATGGGGATGCCACTTTCTTAACACCTAGATCCTCAATAACTAAGAAATATGATAATAATTAAATTTAATGAATTAATATATGCCCAGTGGTATTGCCCTCGGAGACCTTAGACTTCTTTCCCTGCTCTATTGGATCATGGTCAAGTTATGAATCCATCATTTTATTTTTTGATCATCTTGTTCGTCGGTCTTTTGCAAACAGTCATCGATAGCATTATGAACTGTATCAAATTTTCTATAACGTCGAATCCATTTATTGTAAAACATGTACACAATTCGTAATCATGAAATCGAATCATATACATCAAAGTGATATATTGTTTTCTCTGAGATAGAAATACTACATAATGCTTAGCGTATTGTTTATAAATACATTATTACAATCGATAATCGTTTATATTTTTACATAGAGAAAATTTGGTCAAAATTATTGAATAATAGTTTTAATAAAAGAGATTATTGTTTTCTTTTTAATTGACTTATTGTCATAGAATTATGGATTTATTTATGTTCCTTGGTTATTTACTAGTATTGGAAAAATATTTATTAAGAATTTAAATTTTCATAATTTCATTGTACACAATGCATTTCTTATATAATCGAAGTACTGAAAAAACACCTTAGCGTATTTAAGCGGCGCACCGCATAGGCAACTCGAGGACTATTGTTGGTTTTTATTTTACTATAAAAAATATAATATGTATTAAAAATTCATTTTCAGGTAAATCACAACGTCACGATATCGCGACTGAGTATGAAAAAATAGAGGAAAGCATATATTAAGAAAAATTGATCGTTTTATATAGGGATATTTAATTTTAATAGCAGATGTTATCTAAAATATGTTTTTATCAGAAATAATTTTTTAAGGAAGTACAGTAGATTATTAATATGTCGAACGTTGCTATCTCGAACGAACTACTTTGAATTTCCCTTGAAACTACTATTACGTTAGTGCAGTACATTGCATACATTTTGCAGTATGGCGATTGTGATTTAGCACGTTGGTAGTCATGATTGTAGTCTTTCGTAGTTCGTTTATTCGTTTGTTCGTTTGTAGTGAAATAGAAAATGAGTGTAAATTAAAAGTTCTTTCAATTTCGGAAAAAGTTCGTTTAATATAGTTAGTTGAAAAAGGTGACCATAAAAAATGTAAAATCACCAATGAATTCAAAATTCCACCAAATACATTATCTTCAATTATTAAACAGAAAGAGAAAATAATGAAGTTGAATTGTGGAAATATAAAAAAAATGAGGATGACTCCTTATTTGGAAATTGTTAAATGTTTGCTAAAAGGGTTTATTCAGTGTCGAGATAAAATCATATCATTAAATGGAAAAATTTTACTTGGAAAAGCAAACGAATATGCACAATAACTAGTACACACTAATTTTATAGCTACTAGTGGATGGCTTACAAATTGGGGAAAAAAAAATAAAGGAATGATGTAGATTTTCGAACTGTTTGTTAGAAATAAAGCTTCAGTAGACACACATTATTGTTCAGATTTGATTAAAAATTTTCCTGACGTCTTAGCATGTTATTCTTCTAATGATATTTTTAATGTTGATGAAACGAGCATATGCATTAAATGCTTATCAAATAAAACCTTACCAAATAAAAAATTAAAAGATAATAATGTTTGGGTAGAAAATACGGTAAAGAGCGCATTACAATTATGTTAGGAGCAAATATGGCTGGAACTAAAAAACTAAAATTATTTGTCATTGGTAAAGCAAAGAAGCCAGGTGTTTTAAAGGAATTAAATCTTTACCAGTTGACTATAGGTCAAATAAAAAGGCTTGGATAACTTCGTTATTATTTAGTGAGTGGCTTTTAAATTTTAATAGAAAAGTTAAACTAGAAAATCTAGAAAATGTTAGTAAAACTCAATATCTCGAAGTTTTCGATATCTCGAACTTTTTTCTGTTCCCCTTGAGATTCGACATAACGAGAATCTATTGTATATATATTTTTTCGGTTATTATTTATTATTATATAAAATATTGTTTTTAAATTAGTTTGTACATTTAAAATTGTGTATGATTACTATTTCGAAACAATAGTTATAAATGTTATTTTTGATATTTAATATTTCCAAGTCTTTAATAAAATCAAAATTTATTTTATGGTTATTTTCTAAAATATGTTTAGTGAAGTTTAACTAAGGGCAGTTTTGTTTAATTTAACTTCGGAAACGTATTATTTCTATCTTATTTTATAATATCTATTTGTCTTGCCTATTTAAATGTATTATAATTACATTCACGATTGTATACACTAGCATTTTAAAAAGAATGGAGAGTTTTTTGAAGTTTTTAGCTATTGTTTTTATGTTTGATTAAATTGTTATTAGTCTTAAAAATGATTTTTATATAATTTATATTTTTGTTTGGAATTTTATCGACAGTTTTAGATATATTCATTTAATGTTTAATACTATAATTGAAAACAATATTATTTTGTGAGTTTTGTGTCATGGTTTATCTTATAGATTTTTTTAATAGTATTTAAATTGACATGATTTTTATGGGTTATTTTATAGATTATGTTGAACTCTTGTTAATAATTATTTTTATTTAACGGAATATGTTCGAGCCTATAAAACATTGAATTAAAAAATTATATATTTTGAGATTAAGGATAATTAGAATCATGTAGTATTACTGCACTGGATTGAGTAAGTTTCCTGTCAATACTAAATTAAATGTTTTCATTTTTTATGAAAACTCTTAGATCTAATAAATTCAGTTTATTATTTACTTGTGTTTAGAGTGTAAGTTGAATATTTATATTAATTTTGTTTAAGTCACTAATTAAATTTTCTGCTTGTCTATTTAAACCTCCGAATAAAATTAAATTGCCATCAATAAATCTACAATATGGCTTTATGTATTGATATGTATTGGTCGTATATTTTTTTATTAATAATATAATTGGTTTTAATAATTTTGCGTGTAAATTTCAGATAAAAGAGCATATTATGCTACGTATTTTATTATATTTTTCTACATATTAAGTATATATTTATATAAATTACACAGAGAAAGCAGCAATTCTCAGTTATGATTAAAAATAACATTTATATAAAAAATAATAAATGTATTGAAATAAAAATTGTAACGTCATAGAATTATATATTCGGTAGATTAATGAATCTGGAACAGAGGCTTTTTGCCTACCTGTAATATATAGGTAAAATGCAAACGTCTCATCAATACAATCCTCACCTAGTACGACTATAAGGGCGTCGATCGCCTCTTTGATATTTTTCTAGAAATTACCCACAACCCCCTTCCCATTGGAAATTCCTGAGAATGCTACTGATTGTAGTCGTTATTCGTAAACAAGTGCAAAGCAAAGAAATATCAATACATTACTGTACATTTAAATACAGTTCCATCGGAACTACTTTAGAGTTAAGACCATCTATGATTTTATACTTAGATGGGTACATTTTTATAACTGCTAAAACCGAATGATTGAAAATGCAAAATTTGAATATAGCTTTTGTAATATGTTTTCCGCTTTAATCGTATTATTTCTATGGTTATCAGTTTCAATTCATCGATTTACAATCATTAGTGCTTTAAATCATCTCATTACTACTATGGGTCAACTAACCGTGCATTTATTTTTTATACATTCAAACCCTGTATCAAGTTTTTCAAAACAAATCACGATATTTTGTACCATTGTTTATTCAGACTAACAGTTCTAATAATTAATTTGATTTTTATAAAATTAATAAACGTAAATCTTAAACATAAAAATGCCCGAATCGTCAGCCAAAAATTGTATTTTGCATTTAAGATTGCAATGACGAAATGAAACAATATAGATTAGAAAATGATTAATAATTCGTTGAATATCGTAACAAAATGTATAAATGAGGGAAAAAATTCCATTCTCCTAAATACATATTTCATATAAGGTGAAAAATGTAGTTAGTTATTTAGTATTATGAAAAGATTTAACTACTTAACTCTCTTGATAATCCAGTAAGTCTTATTTTAATTAATACTTATCGGTTTATAAAACCAAAATAACTATTTCGTGATTGAAATAAATAAAATAAAACAACTATAGACGTTTTTTAAAAGTTGGTTTTTTTATGGTTTGTGGTTTACATAATATAAAATAGGAAATTTGGATGATAAAACGTTTATAAAGGTTTAATTCTTTTTTAAGAAGGAGTTGAATATGTGAAAAGGACCTAACTTAGTGGTTATTCCAGGTTGATAAAGTTGAATTCGATAAATCATTTATTTAGTCTGCTACACTTACAACATCAATATATTGTCTACAAAATTGAATTTTTGCAATATGTGTTAGGTATTCGCCATAACCATAATATATATTTTGACAGTTAATAGATGTGTTCGGTTCTCGGAATTTCGTCTTCACGTAAATAATGTAACCAAGTTATACTTGTATTCTCATAGTTAAATCGCAATGATAAATGATTTTAATGATAAAGTGATTCGGATTGGTTTTGCGAGTTTCCAGTAGGACTTGTGAGTTAAGTTAAGTTTAACAGGATGTGTTTTTTTTTTAAATTATTATTCTAACAAAATAATTCAGTCTAACAGCCAAAAATTAAATCTCCATTTATTGCAATTGTCAAATATAAAAACAATTTACTACTTCCATAGAAATTAATATGCCGTTCATTAAAAAAAGAAAAAAACATAAGTTGTATCATAAATCGGATTTATTCATGTAGAGTTATTTTACTTATTTGCGAAAAGAAATCGAATTGTTCTAGAACTAAACAAAAACAAGCGATAAATCTAATTTCATATATGATTTTCATATACAGGTAGTCGTATAAAGGATTCAAAAAAAAAAATAAAATATGGGCGATAATTGGACCTAAGGTGGAAAATACTAAACCAATTTTTACTAAATTCGGTACAGAGGTAAATTAAACCTCCAAGAATGACATAAGCTACCTTATATCACGAGAATATAGAAAGGGAAGTATCAGTACACTTGAAATGGCTTGAACGGACAGTTATTATTTTATTATTGCTATAACAACCGAGAAATACGAAGAGGAACTCGACCGTCACACACATCAATATGTACCTAGAAAATGCCAAAATGCTTCAGTGTGCACCTATAAAATGGTGGAAATGTCTATTTTACTGAAAATAATTTCTAAGAGCCACTATCTTCTCGTCCAAAAATGATACACACCACTTTTTTTGATATCTGTACAAGAGATTGATTTGCAAAGAACTTCTCCGTATGTTGAGGTACCAATGTATTACACTTGGAACATAACAGGAAGATAACGGAAACACGGTATTCAATAAAACAGATGGCGGTGGAATAAGTTTAATGACACTTTTATTATTATCTCTGTAAAAATAAAGTGCAAGTACTACCAAAAACTTTTAAAAACGTATTATTATTATTATTATTATTTTCTTGCTTTTCGTTTTATGATTCCTATTTCATTTTCAAAAAATGAAACCTCCTTAATCGGAGTACTAAAGAGGTACGACGTAAACGTATTGTAAAACTTAGATCGAGAAATAGCAACAAACACAGCTCAAATTATTAGAACAGGAGGTAATGTTGCACAAGTATTTCGATAACAGCGTGATGAACGTCTGCACGTGTAATATCGAGAAAAAGGATAGCACGTAAACAGCACATAACCACATTTAGAACATGAGATCGAAAGAGAATGCGAACCAGCCGCGCATCAACATGTGTATCATATGTTCGTCTCGCATTTGAACATATACCAGATATTAATTACTCTACGAGTTCTTAAATTACTATCGGTGCAATGGACAAACAATGCCAATTTTGTCAGGCGTTAAGATTTAGCAATGAAACACCCGAAATGTGTTACGCATTAGATAATGTTGTACTGTTAACTCATCCCACCCCGCCGAAACCTATACAGTTAAATTTTTGCCTAGCAAATCTACAATGCAATATTTTTATTTTTTTTTTTTTGCGTAAGACACACGCAAATTAATATCTTGCTTCCAAATGACGTAATTTAGGGCAATCAAAACTTGCGATCTTACACATCCAATAGACGTAATTATAAGGTTTCATTTAAAAAACTAGGCCAGGAGTACCATAAGATTAGGTGGTTGTATAGTGCCTATTGATAACCCGGAGATTCATTAAATATATTTTTTGAGCAATTGTGTAGAATATGTGACACTTCGGTGCCCGTATAATTTCATCAAAGAAGCAGAAGGGAATGCGATTATGGGATTGTTGGGAGATTTCGTAGAAAGTCGTAATCAACTTATTTAATTGTTTAAAAATTCAATTAAGAAATTTCAATTATCAAGCATCAATTCTTCAGGCCTTTGCTGTTTAGGAGGGAAAGACATTTTTGGAATACACTACAGATCCTATCCAACTGGGCCACTAAAAAGTCTCTTAAATTGTTCTCATCAAAGACTCAAAACTTGTGTGTTAAATTCGACTTTTCAAATGATATTGTTTGGTATAACGAAAATGAAATATGGAAATAATATGCTGAAATTTAAAGTTCAAGTTCATCAGTCGGTTACTTCTATATTTCCCTGAATCCCAAAAGAACTAAAGGTTTTACAAATATATTTTATGAGTGACTACAATAACTAAGTGAAAAAGCGTTTATCTACAGCTTTTAATAACAACGAACAAATATTGTATGAATTACATTTGGGGATTGAAACAACGATTATAATTCATTTTTATTTTTTATTCGCTGCCTGCAGCGATTTAACCTGCCATTACTTGCTTTCACCGACGAATTCGAGTAGTTTGACCGCTATGTGTAAAGCATGAACATACATACAGCACGGGTTCAATTAATAATTCTCTCTGTTATTATTAATCTCGAGCGTTCGATTCGTTTGCATATCAAAGAGAAACTGAGCGAATCGCGGTAAACACGCACCGCGTATACAATACCGATGGCCCTTGTAATACGACGAGTAGTCGACCGTTTTCAATTAGGACCCATATGCGATAATCGTGTATAATTTATACGATTCACCAAAGCGTTCCACGCCGAACCGAACGGAAGTCGAACGGAAAACATGAGACGCGGGTCACGATCGGTTTGGTGCTTTTGAAATTCGCGGTGTGCAAAGTCACGCGCAGTCGCAGTGCCATCGGCTGCAAACGCTCCGGGTGCCGACCGACCACGGTCCAACGGTGGTGGGTGGATGTATGGGGGATGGGATGAAATACACGATGTGACGAACGTCGGTTGAACAATGGAATCGATGTTTGACTTACGAGTGCAGCTTACACGTCGTGGCCGACGTTGGACGCATACTTTGTACAGTGTGCGTTTATGCGCGGATTTGTGTACACTTGAAAACTTAATCTAACTTAAAAAAGTAGTATAAAATGAAAACGGACGATACGGTGATTACAACCGCTGTAACTGTACCGTTTAGCAATGAGTTATTGGTAAAGAAAAAATAAAAATAAAAAATAGAAAAAAAAGACGCACAAGAAGGTGGTGGAAGTTATATTTACAGTGGAGAACGGTGTAATTCATGACCGGACACAGGACTACACATCGATACAGGATACATTTACAGTATACATCGTGTAACCGTATACCGAATATAAGTTGCAAATCGCTTCCGATGTGCACGGCATCGACGCGGTGATCGAAATTGTTCGGCGGGACTGATGTTACGAGGTTCGGACGCACGCACGGACGAAAAATATATAGTTCGCCGTCAACGCGGTCGCGGATGCTTGCACGTATTTTGGGACACGATCAAGCGAAAATATTTTGGCAGCAGTACTCTTCCCGATCGCACTGTTTACAGGACCCAGCCTATAGAGCGCAATATGCAGAGTCCGATGGAGAGTCAAAAGGTTTTCGAAACGGTTTTATACGACAATGAACCGCACACGGATCATTTTGAAAACAATTTTCGTTCGACTAACTAAAAGTTCCAAAAATAATCATGTCACAAATTTACCGACCATGAGGTTACATATTTTCGTAAGTCACATATGAAATTTCCAGATACTGTGCACATACGAAATAAGATTACCACGGTTAAACGTACGTATGTTACATACAAAACATACAAATTCTAACAACAAAATTCTCACCTGGGCGATTCGGAAAAATGTACTGCGATTTAAAGTATAATTGTTGTATCGAGTTAAAAATATGTTCTCGGGTAAACGGTTGAGAACATAGTTTCACGGCCCAGCCGAAATTATGCACCAAGACCTGTTAAAACCTACTACGACCCCCTACAGTGTTCCTTATATATGTGTTACGATCTCGATCCGTGGAGTCTCTGGGTTTGATCGTTCGCCTTACGGTCCTCAATCATATTATTCATGTTCTATGTACTTTGTCGGTCCACTTGACCTGCAGTTAGTAACTTTACGGTTAATTGCCACCATGTTGATGTAGACTAATCGGTACAGCCGCTAACCGTCTCGACTAGATGCGAATAAAAACAAATCAAAATTACAAACAAAACCAAATCGTGAAAAACCGATTGTTATATTTGTATTCGAAGAATATTGTTTTATTTAAAATAGTTTTAGTATTGAATTAAATAAAATATATAAAATACGTCCACTGTAGTTTAATTTGTGAATAATAATTAATAATTAATAATGTTAGTAATATTCAATTTTTGTATAGAAAAACGATAACAACCATATAATAATTATATGGGTCATGCATTGATATAATTATTATAATAATGCAAATAATAATAATAATAATTGTTATGAATATAATCCTATAACAATCGCTACCCGATAATGGATAATTATTATATGACAATAAGAGGTGGCGTGCATGGTCGCCTATCACGGAGGCCATCAGTTGATAATAGGTCGACACACATTCTCTCTTGACGTCCGTCGTACACTTTGTATCAACAACTATATTACTTTATTTTTACGTATATAATCGTCTAAGCCGAATACATGAAAATGATAATATTATTAAAATTATAAATAATAATTTATTTTTATATTTAACTACTATATTCTTATTGATAATTAAATGAAAAATAAATAAGTAAAGAATAATGCCGAGACCAAAGTTGAGTATTAGTCGAACAAAAAATTATTCTTTATTCATTTATTTTTCATTTGATTGTTTTCATTTATTAATCTTTTTTATTTTTATTAATTAAAATTTTTAAAATTATTCGTTATTTATTGAACCACATAACGACGTGAAATTAAAATGACGTTTTTAAGGCAACTTTAATTTCTAAATTATTGAAATCGGTGTGTTCTGTGAACATGAACTGCAGTTAAGTAAGGTTGAAAACAAAGTATGGGCTTTGCAGCGAACATCATGCATTTGGGAGTACCATAACTATGCACATAACATATCCACTTTACGGAAAATATCAACATTACAACGTATACACTAATTTTTTAAGAATTTTTAAAGTAAAAAAAAAATAATAAGTTTAGAGAGAAACTGTTAATTTCTCAAACGGCCGTAATCATAACAGCGTGTCGCCATCAACAGACAATAGTTATATCGCTATGTATCCAAGACTAAGAACTGATAACCATTGATAATTATTTTCTAACAGTTTGTCGATGAATGTGAAGTTGGCACTTTGTCCGATCAGCTCCAAACTGGTATCATTTTTTCTGCAACGAATTTGCAACAATTTGCGACGTTAATAAAAAAAAAAATTTACGGTAATACAGACGAATATACGAGTAGCTTCAGGATGTCAACTTCATGCAGCATCCCGATATTGTCCGATCGGTTTAAAATCGGCAAAAACTATAATACTAACTGATACTTAACTTAGTTACTAATACCTTTTAAATACTTTTTTTACAGAGTTATATCTTTATTTATTTATTTTTTTTCGTCTAGATAAAAATGTGTTCATATTTTATCTATATCTAGATAGACTAAAATATATTTATCTTTTATAAAAATGTTGATCAAGCAAACGGTTTTCGCCGATTTTGAACCAATCAGCCAATGTTAGGTTGCTGTGAAGCTTTTTCGCCTCACGAATGCGTTTCGTTTTACAAGCGATTTCGGATACCTGTATTATCAGTCGGCCCAATCGTTTGACCGGTTTCGGGATCGCGATGTTTCAATAGTGAGAAAGATGTTATTATAACGTCACCTACGATGGAGGTGCGAAATATGAGAGGGCGAAAATACCACGTGATCATGGGAACCATACGCTACACTGCACCAGTGATCATACTGTACGAAATCGGTGACGCGAAACACAGCAGTTGAACGCGTTTTACGCTCAAATTAGTTAGCTTTACCATAGAATTCGGTATTAAAACGAAAAATTAAATTTTATATGTACAAGTTATACGCAAAAGGGCTAGAGTTGATTTTTCTATCTTAAAATGCATTTATAACGTAATTGAATAGGGATTTCGATATTATTCGGTTTTTTTGGAATATTGTGAACGCGGTGTGTATAAAAACGAAGTATGACAAATAAATATATAAATCTTGTACTTCGCTTTCGAATGAAAATTAGTGTGGGCATAAAATACGTCATCTACGATTGAACAAAGGAGAATATCGATAAAGACCAAAATAAGTATAAGATCCAGAAAGCCAAAACGTTTTTATAAGTTATTAACGTTATGAGTATAACGTTAAACTGTTAAAAAACGTTTGAAATCAAAAACAGATAACATATCGGTAAACAATAAACGATGAAAAGGTATAACGGATAACATATCGGTTAATTTTACCAGCGGTTCCCAAACTTTTTCCCATCGTGGCACATTATTATTAGTTATTATAATTCACGACACACTTAGGCAAAATATTATCAACTTATCGGAAAATACGTATATAATTATGTCGAGAATTATTATCGTTATTAGGTAATAATATTATTATCTCTCGATAGCTATATTTGTATACATATACCACAGAACTGCTCTGTATATTATACATTTTTGTCCTTTCAATATTAAATGATAATTCGTTTGGTCGTATAAAACAGCCACGTTCAAACTACAACACGATAAGCTCGAATTTTATTGAACTTTTACGATGCTCGTCATATAATAAATATAGATAAGTTTTAAAATATAAAAAAAAAAAGCTTGACAAATATGATGAAAATATTGGCGAGAATAAGAGAGAAAAAAGTCGGTTACTGAAACCATCAAATCTGGTACACAATCTTCTGGTGCTAGCCGTAAGTACCATGATAATTATTTAAATTTTGGTTTCACTTTCTGTGGATTAGAAACTCATCCTATTTCTTAGTGTTTGGTATTTGGAGAAAACTTAGTAATGAAAGTTTGGTACTTAATAAAATAAAAAAAGGCATTTTACTGCTAAATACAGTCATTTGTTAAATAAAGACAAAACTTATTTTAGTCGCTTATTATCTATCATCAAATGTAAAACAATTAAAACAATTGGATAATTAACAAATATATTTGATAAAGCTCACATTGCTAGTTATAAAGTTGCTGAATTAATAGATAAATAAATGCAACCTCGTACTATAGCTGAAAATTTAATATTACCAGCTTGCAAAGAAATTGTAAAATCAATGTTAGGTGAGATTGCTGAGGAAGAAGTTTCTCGAGTTCCATTATCAAATAACACAATATCTTGACGAATTGACGATATGTCTTCCGACATTCAAAAACACGTCTCTGAAATATTATGTGATAGCCAAAAATGTTCATTACAAATTGATGAATCGACCGATATTAGTCAAAAATGTAATTTATTAAGTTATATACGATTTCTTGAAAATAATGAGACTATTGAACAATTTTTATCTTGTACTGAATTATTAACAACATCGACCGGGCAAGATATATATAATTGTGTCAGTTATAATCTAAAAAAAAAAAAATGAACTCTTATGGACTAATTGTATAATATCCGTATGCATAGATGGAGCTTCTGCCATGACTGGAAAATTTAAAGGCTCTGTTTCTAGATTAAAACAAGATTTTCCAAATATTATTTCAAACCATTATTTTATACATCATAAAACCTTGATGATTAAATCCATTCCAGATGAACTTAAAAATGTTCTTTATTTGGTAATTAAAATGGTAAATTATATTAAATCAAGAGCTCTTAAAACTAGAATTCTTAAAAAAATTTGTGAAGAAGCTGGTTCTCGTTATGAAGTTTTAGTTTTACATACTAAAATTCGGTGGTTAGGGTAATGCAAAGGGTTTTAAACAGATTTTATGAAATGAAAAATGAATTGTAGCAATTGTTCAATAATAAAGACCCAAACAGCGATTTCGTAACTAGATTAAATAATCTGTTATGGTCTGCAAAACTTGCTTATCTAGCTGATATTTTTAACCATTTAAATATCCTTAATTTCAATATACAAAGTAAAGATGAAAACATATTAATATCGTCTGATAAATTAAATGGGTTATTACGGAAAATTAATCTTTGGATATCACACGTAGAAAAAAAAAACAACTGCAAATATTTCTACTAACAGCAGATTTTCCGGTTGATCCAGATGGAGAAGTAACATCTAATTTGATAATAAATCATCACATAATGTTAAAAGAAAAAATAAAAAAATACTTTCCATCTTTGCCTATTAACGAATATGATTGGGTGCGCATTTATTTTGCAGTAACATCAGATGAAATATCACATCTAGGATAAGTTGAACAAGAACAACTTTTAGAACTTCAAATTGATCGTTCATTGAAATTAAAATTTAATGAACTTAAACTGTTCCAGTTTTGACATTTTTTTAACCAAAAAATAAAAAAAAAAATAAAATAAAATTATTAAATTTATTTTATCCAATAATTACAGAAATTGCAATAAATATATTATTACCATTTTCTACAACATACCTTTGTGAACTTGGGTTTTTCGCACTAACGAATATTAAAAATAAGAAACGTGAACGACTTTTATCAGTTGAACAAGAAAAGCTGGTATTTTTATTGTCAATCCCTCATAGAATTGAATTATTATGCAAACAACATCAAGCACAAGCTTCACACTAAATTTTATAATTATATATTTTTTTTTGTAATTTTTAAGTTCATTTTGTATTAATTATATTTAAATATTTAAAAAATAATAATTTTATGTTTTTTTATAAAAATAGTTCAAGTTGTATCGGCACACCCTTTGGGAAACACTGCGGTAAATGATAAACGATTGAAAACGGATAACGGATAACAAAACAGAAACGAAAAACAATTAAAATTTATATCGAATAACATTACAGAAAAGAATTACAATTAAATTAAAAAATTACAAGAACAATTGAAACATTATCGCATTATCAACGCATTATCTTTCCTCGCTATTTTTGTATATATTCACTAATTACGATTTGATATTCTTATCTGTACAACATTCTGTATATTTTCATTTCATTATTTTTAATCATTACCTATAATATGTTATATAATATTGTATGTATATGTATTATAATTTTCGAACTATCATAGTTTTAATAAAAGTTCTAAAAAAAAAAAAAAAAAAATAACAAACTTGGTAACTAAATAAAATACATACAAAAGATGTTTAAAACAGTAATATATTTATCAATTAATAAAATATAAATAGGCATTAACAATTATAATTTAAAAATATGCTTTCTGAAATTACGTTGGATGTTGTAGGCGCGGAACCTCATCAAAAATAATTTCGGTGAACTTCGATGAAACATTAATAATATACCATACATTTGTTATAAATTGACAATACATACATATTTTACGTGGTATGTGCATTTTATTGTTATTTTACAACAAATATGATTGCTTTATTTATAAGTTATATATTATGAGAATTACAAAAAGAAAATATCGTTAAAGGCAAGGGTATATTGGTACGTATACGCGGGAATACGGCGAATACCCATCATCAGATTTTTGATTTTCGGCGTATAAATAATGTAAAATATTATTTTATGGTTATACGCTTTTAAAATAACTGAAAAACAAACAAAAAATAATACTAATTTTTATAATAGTACATTGGAAAAAATTGTTATGAACTATCAAATTGATTGAAATTTTTATTTGTTGAAGATTATAGTGTAAATTTAATGTATTTTGTTAACTTTATTGTATAACATTTAATAAAATAGTATTGAATGTGGACGTTTAGTCCATAGTTCTTAAATCTGCATCATACAATTTATAACTTTCTGAAAGTATATATCTTGTGGTGTTATATTTTATAGTCTTAATAGAAATTATAAACATGTAGTTACAAAGAATTAATTAAATTTTTTCGTACGTATCCAGAGAAAAAAATTGTCAAGCGAAGTGAGAAAATTTATTTTAGGATTGATATCCATATTTTTTTAGTGCATATACCCACAAATATATTTACCAAAACACCACTGGTTAAAGTTAATATATATATACATATATATATAATATAATATTTAAAATATGTAATGTTATTTTACATAGTATTGATTGCTAAATACTGCATTTGAAAACGTTTCAAATCTTACGCTAATTTAAATAACGCAAAATTTTTCTTAACGTTATAATTTTAAATAACAATAAACATTGGTTGTAGACTCTGTAGTGTTATCATAACATGTTTAATGTGATACCAAATATATTTATCATTTGGCGGGTATTTCAAATCAAATCATATATATCGACACCTCAATTGAAGACTGCAATAACTCAAATTATGAAACTACTAATTTTAGAATGAAATAAACGACCTCTAGAGGCGAATAATACAAATAAAAATTATTCGTTATGGATTCGAAATCATCATAACTTTGCAAATAATATCACGTAGATAACTCAATTCTGAATATTTTTGAGTAATTGCTATCTTGAACTAAAGCATCGATATCTCAATAAAAGTTTTTTTGAATTATTGCAGTCTTAAACTGAGGCAATGACTATTACAAATAGTGCAAAATAAATTAAATAATAAGTATTAATTATATATAATATCATTAATTAAAATGAAATTTAAATATGCTTGTATAAAAATAAAGTTTTTTATAATTATAAATGAAAATTATTTATAGTTATTAATTAATAATAAACAATATTAGAAAGTAACTTGTACCAAAAAAAAAACAAATATGGTGTAAATATGATCTTAAAACACAGATATAAACTAAAACTATTATCAATATATGTGTCTAAAAATAAATTATATCCAACACCCTTAAATCTTAATAACAACAATCAACAATTGAGCACATGCAATTAAAATCTCATGGTACTTTAACTTTAGCATGGAAAAAACTAGAAGTTACTTATTATCACTTTGTTTAATTTTTTAATTGAATAAAATAATAATAATAATTTTAATTTAAAATGCCACAAACTTGCTGTGTCCTTGGATGTGCTAATCGTTATGGTCGGGATAAAGTAGTTTTTAACCTGGACATCTAAACATTCAATTTTACAGCTTAACAATTATTTTATAAAATCATTTTTGTATAGATTGCCTAGTAATAGCATTCTTAAATAAAAGTGGATAGCTGCCATAAAAAGTCATACTTTTATCTCAACATATCACAGGATATGAAATATTCATTTTACCCAAGATGATTTTGTAGAACGGCCAGATATTAAACGGCTTAAAGAAACCGCAGTCCCTACTTTATTTATTGGCCAAGAAAAATTTAATGTCGACACGGTTAAAATTGAACATTCTTATTGCCAATTCAGTAAACCCAAGTTTGAAAGTAATAATAATTGTAATGACTGAAAATTAGCACTAACATAATTTCTCAAACAATATTAAATATTATTTTATTTCAGTCCTAGAGCCACTGGACTATACAATGTGTTACCATCGATTTCTCCAACAAGAATCCCTAAAAGGGAGCTTTTTAAATCTAGTGATAAATTTTTAATAGATTGTAGTCCACAAACAACTTTTTGTGGAATTAAAAGAAAAAAAAAGAAAATAGCTAAAGAAACTCCGATTAAATTTGATTTAAAAAAAAAGTTAAAAGATTGTAACAGACAGTTATAAGGCAGAACAAACAAATTACTAATATACAGATATCTTCATACATAAACAAAATATTATTTTAAACTAATTGAGAAATAAGAGTTCTGATAATATTTATTTTATGTTCTTATCTGTGGTATTATCACAGAATAATACAGAATGGACACTGATAATAAATTACATGGGCAGCATAGGACAATAATGAAATCAGTCAGCTATTTTATTTGAGGTACAGTAGGAAGTTAGTAACATTTTATTCCATCATGAAACGGTAGTAATATTCTTTATAAGCAACTGCGCATTTTCAAATGTTACTAATAATAGTATTATTTTTCAAGGTGTTAGGTGCAATAAGAGTTTGAGATTTGGGGGCTTATAAGTCTTATAATATGGTATAACCATGAATCAACCACCAACCTCCCATCATTACCAAAAGAATATAAATTGTGTTTTTGTAAATGTATTACAATTGTATTTATAAATTTACTACAACAATGATTTGCATTTTATAGTATTATATCGATATAAACGTTTTTAATATACTTAAAAATTTATATAAATACCTGTATAATACTATTTAATCATCAATGAATCTATTTTATACATTTTTTTTTTTTTTTAAACACTTCCCATTCTGAAATCCGGCAAATGGGCCTGTATTATGGTAGACATACTATCTAAAAAATGATACACACGTAAAAAATTCTTGGTACCCAGTAGGTCACCATGTTTCACACTGTTTGGTAGATCAGATATTGAACAATTACCATAGTTGAAATTACAATTAATAACGAATATCAGTTATCACTGATTATAATTTGATAACAGAAGTACCTCAATTAAAATGGCTGCTTATTTCGTTGTCGCCGTGTTGTGTCCACCTCCTGGTATTATCACAATGATAAGAATTGATAAAATACCATAGCCCACAAGCAACATAGCGCGAAATAGGCGTCTCCAGGGTTGCTTGTCAATTTATACTAGTTAGCAATCTAGTTATCTTATGTATATCTGTGATGGTACCATATAGTTTTAGTTGGAATTTTAAAAACGCTAAATTTCCATTGTAAGTCTTGTGTACGTATCTGAAAGTAAATAATACCGAATAAAATATAGAATAAAATAATGTTTAATCAAAGTGTACACGTTCGTGTCATTATTTTTGTACTATTATTATTCGATAATACCTAATTTTAATTAAATAAAAAATTAAAATTAAATGTTAAACAAACTTGTAAAAAAAATCCAATAAATATCAATGTCATATTTTTTTTTTTTTTTCATTATAAAATTATATCTACAAACATGATGAGAATTCCGTCCGATTGTTTTTGTAACTTTTTAATAAAAAATCGTTTGACGTTTATCTACAAGTTTTCGTTGATACTATGAATTGACACACACGGTAAGATGTTTTCACCATTACAGTGATTCAAGTTGCGTTTCATACTAACTTGGATATTCCACGAATCAGGTATGAACCGTGTAGTTTATTGAATAAATTTCTACTACATACTTGTTTGAGTGAGGTCCCGAATCCAAAACTGGTCAGGGTGACTATGCTTCAACTGGTGCCAGATATAAAATATCAAGAAACAAAAGGTAGTCTGTATTAAATTATTTATTGTAATCAAAACGTGGCAACAACCAACGTACCCGAAAAAAAAACCAAACATGACAGTAATAATATAATCGCACAACGGATTAAAATAAATTGTGCTACCTTATGATAACGGCGTGAACTTATAGCCAGTCACCACCAGGTTAGAAGGTAGATAAAATGATAGGTCAGTTTCTAAAATATTCGAAACAATA